>NC_069738.1:12119511-12182011 GCF_027358585.1 Pangasianodon hypophthalmus
TTGCACAGTTTTTTTGCACCCTGTACCTACGTTCCCATGGCAACTCTTAATGATAAGCATTGCAGATGTGAAAGAGGAAGTGCTTGCTCTGTTTCCTGTGCAGCGTGCCCAAAGAGTGGCGCAGCACCAGAAATAGAGTAGTATTGCAATCACGATGGAAATTGGTACATTCTTTCTTCTGTGTACGTAAGGAACAGGAGCAGTTTTTATTCTTCAGTGCTTACTGTGTATGCGGAATTGCTTCATATTTGGAGTAACCTGTCACATCACTACAGTACAGTGACTGCTTACATACATTAAGGTGCAGAAGTTTGAGCTTCCAAGAATTATTTTAATAAAAAAAATGTGTATCTGTACAGAAAAACAATCTGTACTGTTAGTAATTATTTTTTAAGAATACATTATTTCAAACTGAGATAAATATATATTTTTGGCTGTTTGAGAAATCCTTGTAACACATGCTTTTTGTCATATCTTAGCTGACTCCATTAGTATGATTACATTTTTGTGGATTCTGCTTTATAGCTACCGCTTTCAATAAGTAACATTTTGACTCATAATTGTGAAGAATGAGGTAATAACAGTGATAAATAGAATAGTTGTAAAGTTGTAATATGTTATATAGCCGTTTTTATAACTGAAGGTAGTGGGCGCAGAAGGTTGGACCTTACTATACATTAGGGTATAGTATACGTAACACTTCAAAATACACATTATGTACAATTAACAGAAAATTGCAGTGCAGTATGTAGAGTATAATACGCAGCCTCGAGCCAAGGTCTGTAATTATGTAAGGAAATAATAGTGCTGTTGAGTAGGGGCAATAGAAGAGTGTTACAGAGCGGTTAAAAAAACAAGACTGTTTAGATGCCAGTTGGTTTGAGTTTTCATGGACTTTGCTGGATATAGACTGGTGTATTTGTGATAGTCAGTTATTACATTTAAATTTGATACATTTACGTTATAGCATTTGTCAGACGCCTTTTTGTAGTCTCTATCAAAACTACAAATATATCCTCATGCTAGGACATGTAGGTCAGGGTCTAAGAATACAAGCAAGTGAAAACTCTGAAGACACTCTCTCTGCATTTCCATTACCAGAAGTGACACTGATTTGATTTTCTGCCTTAATGTGACACAGATCTGGGTTTTTTTTTTTGCCAGGGGACACAGAAGTCCATTTTTTTCCAATCAGACCTGAACCACTTTCATATGTAGTCGTAGATTGGATACATTTCTGATAAATTGCCATGTGGCATGAATAAGAACAGTCAGATCAGAACTTTTGGCCGCCCATTAGAGTTTCACGTCACGCCCATCTAACAGTTCCACCCATCTAACAGTTCCACCCATCTAACAGTTCCACCCATCTAATAGTTAGACAAACTTAACACGCTGTCTCTGTCTTACGCTGCATCCGACTAAAGGTTGTAACTCGTCATTTCTGACCTCTGACTAGAAAAAAAATAAAGAAAACCCTCCCACAACTCAGAATTTCTACTCGGGAACTTGGGATTGGTCTCCTCCAATCTGAGTTCAGCAAGTGACGTCAAATTAAAATGACTCCTCACAGCCTGAACAGTGAACAACGTAACATCTTCAAATGAATTATACTGTATATACAAGTATTAGCTTTAGATCAGTCAACATACAGACATGTTCACTTGGTAAATCTATAACACTGACTATACAGTTTGCTGTTTTAAGGAGGAAAGTATACATCACTCATCACAGTTGTTGTTCACAAAATATGAACATGGAGGCGTCCATGTTTTTTTTTCCCCACTTTGTACCTCAAACGCACAGAGGCTGAAAATGATGTAATTCCCACTTCCAAGGTAAGTCGAATGCAGCATTAAAACGAGTACATATCTACACATCCTGAAACGTTCTTCTAATCTCCCACCACAGAATTCCCACCACATGCCCAGTGTTCCTTGGATTTGCTCCAGATTCACCACGTCCCTGACCAAAAAAAAAATTCTAAAGATGAATGAATGGATTTGCAAAGGAGTAGCTGTTTGTCAGGGTTGTCCATGATGCTCAGACATATTAAGATAATTCCACACATTGTCATCTTTTTTTTTCCTACAAGTGAAAGCAACTCCTTGTAGTATCGTCGAAGTTTTTTTAAATAGTGGCTCAAGTTACTTCCTGATAAAATGATTGCTTTTTCATAAGCTGATTGTATACTTTATTGAGCAAGAGGGCTGATTCACAGCACTTACACAATAAGCAGAGAACTCAGTGATATCATCAGTTTCTACATGAACTAGTTGGAAGTTATGTGTGTGGGGGTATCTTGAGAGTACATGTATCTGTACGTTCTAACAGAGGTTGTTCTCTGTTGTTCTGAACTCAAACATGTAAAATGATCAAATGTTTTATTCAGTGGTATGACGATGGCAGTGTTTTCATTTTCAGGTACTGAAATGTTTATTAAAGTATGTTGTTTATTCGTCTGAAATCTGTGTAAGATTATGGTATTTTTCATAGTATTACATTGCGTTACAGTATCACAGGTGGACAAATCATTTTTTCAAATTTATTAGCTAGCCCACTAGACAAGTGAAAAGACCAGTGTGCTGCCCAGTCAGAAGTTTTGGTTGTGCAGAAAATAATTGACTAGGCTAAAATATGGTAACTTACTGTAATAACGTATAGCCAGTTAGTTAAGTGCATTAACACAATGAATATGCTTCTAACAAAGTTTGAAATATAGCCTATCATGTTTATGACCGTGTAAAAAAATTCAGCAAGTTGTTGGCCTGGTGTCCAATATTTTGTTTCTGCCCTGACCTTGCACATAAAACTATTATTCGGGCCTTTATTTTCTCTTGATATATATCTTGATTTATCTGTAAGGTGATTGTGTGTTGTGCTAGCAGGACAGTTACACGATATGGCCAAAAGTTTGTGGACATCTGACCATCACACCCATATGTGGTGGCTGAATATCCCATTCCAGATTTAGTCCCCCTTTGCAGTTATATTAACCTCCACTCTTCTGGAGAGGCTTTCCACTAGATTTTGGAGCGTGGCTGTGGGGATTTGTGTCCGCTCAGCTTCCAGAGCATTAGTGAGGTCAGGTCAAAGGCAGGTCCGGTTCGTCCCGAAGGTGTTCATTGGGGTTGAGGTCAGGGCTCTGTGCAGGTCTGGGCTCTGTGTAGGACACTCGAGTTCTTCCACTCCAACCTTGGCAAACTATGCCTTCATGGAGCTTGCATTTTTCACAGGGACATTGTCATGCTGGAACAGGTTTGGGCATCTTAGTTCCAGTGAAGAGAAATCTTAAATCTACAGCACGCAGAGAGTGCCAAAGAAACACAGAGTCAGTGTTTGAGTAGTAAAAGCTCTTCAAAGTTTACTGAGGCAGACAGGGAGTATTTATACAAAAAAAGGTGTAGTATTCTGAGATATCTATATGCAATATCTTCAGAAACAAAGACATCGGACAAAAAGCTTCAGCAGAGAACAGAAGCGGCGATTGACGTGTTTCACAAAGTGAGATTACGCCATGGAGCGTCCGTCAGAACACGTTTATCAAAACAGAACAGAAGAAGAGCAAAAGATATCACTAGGTCAGAACGGAGCGTGCCGATATATATTCATACCGGTAGCAAACTTTATTTGCCTGGTTTCTTCAGTGTTTCTTAGATTGTCTGTCATCGGTGATTGATAATTAATCTACCTAGTAAAACTATTTCTACCGTCAGCCGGATTGCGCCTGGGCTGATGTGTGTAGTGCGGCGGGGGGTGGAACTCTGAAACAAGTAGCACTATAGTTACAGCATCTTCGTGTGACACCACTGTGAAGCACATTAAGTTTACACATAGCTACATACCAAATGAAAACTTTTGTTTTATGCAGAGTATTTATTTTTCTCTTTAAACCTGCTTGTCCCCTGGGCGACCATGAATAAAAAACAAATAGCCCTGACACACAATCTGTGTTTTGTCCCAGTGCCTGGGCATCTGATTTGTCCTGAATATGCTATGTTGAGCTACTCAGTAGTTTAGTTCTTTTCATCAGCTGTAAGGACTTCCTTTTTTTTTCAGAATAAGGAGAAAGAGAGGATGCGGGAGAGAGAAAGAGAGGCGCGAGACAGGGAGGCGCGCTACACAAACGGCCACCTCTTTACCTCCCTCACCGTGAGCGGCACCACACTCTGCTCCGCCTGCAACAAGAGCATCACAGCCAAGGAGGCCCTCAGCTGCCCCAGTGAGTCTTACAAATACACACACATATACACACACACACACACATTTACGTAGAACTTAATGGTCTCTGAAATGTTTAGGAAAGCAGGCAGTTAAGACATGACATGTAATACAGGTCAAGAGCCTCAAGTAATGTTCACATCAAAGATCAGAATGGGGAAAATGTAATTTCAGTGACTCTGAATGTGGCATGGTTGTTGGTTTTTGGTGCCAGATGGACTGGTTTGAATATTTCAGAAAATCTCCTGGGACTTTCACACAGAAAAACAGAAAACATCCAGTGAGCGGCAGTTCTGTGTCAGAGGAGAATGGCCAGACTGGTTCAAGCTGTCAGGAAGGCTACTCAAATAACCACTCTTTACAGCTGTGCTAAGCAGAAAAGCAGAACACAGTGCACAACACTGACCCCTGAGGTGGATGGACTACAACAGCAGAAGACCACATAGGGTTACATTCCTGTCAGCCAAGAACAGGAATCTGAACAGCTGAACACTGGAAAAACATGAACATATTTAGAACATATTTCTCAGGCTCATTTATTTAGCTTTAAAAACACAGTTTTATGAGGACCGGTGATAAAATTGCGAGGACATTTGGCCCTTTTTGGTCCTCACGCACTCCTAAACACGATGAAAATAACTCACAAAGATTACCTACCCAGGCAGCACGGCTTGAATCATGTAGTTGTGCACGATACCAAGATTTGAAAAGTAACACACACTTTTCACATTCCATAACAAACTCTGCTATCTGGAGTCATAGAGCAGGTATATATATATACACACACACTTGTTCACTTGGTTATGGTTAATATGGTTAACACATAACATGAATTTCTCACAGGTCCAGCCCTAAAACACTACATACACACCCCCACACATTCTTTCCTTAAAAATGGGAGGCTAAGCAAAATTACCATACAGCATAAAAATACACACACACACACATTTTAATATCGACGTTGATCCCCAGTTCTCCAAACACGGCATATTTACACACAGAGTGAGATTCAGAAAGCAGGAGCCATTTTGAGCCATGTACTGAAAATGAAACATCTGTGCTAAAAAACCAGCTTGTTTCAGCTTCAGTTGAATTTGCACACACACCCTTTCCTGTTTTGGTGTCACTCCGTTCACCCCTGTTCTTTATTTCGCCATTGTTCTCAACTTCTTCATCCCATGACTGCTTTTTTCACCATCTAGACACTATAAACTCATCACTAATAAGACTTTTGTTAAACACAGACTACATGCTCATAGCTATCACTCAAATACACACTGTAGTAAAAAATGGTGCTGTGACTCTCAAAGTCTCTGTAAATTCAAATTTTTAACATGGTCTGGTAACACTGTAAAAAATGTAATCCATATTACAGTAGACTATAAATGAACAGGAAGTGACTGGATAGCTTGATTTGGACCCTAGGATTGTTAGTTATTGATATATCTTGGAAAAGCGATAGCAGGGAGGCACTCTTTCATTTAGTCATTTTGTCATTTTCAGCTCTGTGAGTTAAGCTGTGAGCATCACTAAACGTAAATCAGCGGTGCTGTGAATGCCCTTGATTTATATGGTGAGAAATACCAGTCTGCTGTAAATAATCAACAGCATATGAGTGAAGCATGAAGAAAATCACCGTTAGCAAAACTTTTGTGAATCTGATTTTTAGGTTGGTTTAGCCTTAGAAAACATTTACATTTACATTTTATTTATAGCTGTACCCCAAAATTGATAAATGAGGCCCAATAAGCTCATTTTTGTTTTAGTGAATTACCGTGTGACCTAATCCTGGTCCCTGGAAAATATGTGGATAGGCTTTGGCATTCTCACCGCCATGGCCCGAGTTCGAATCCTAGCCAGGGGACTGACACCAGCCACTGGGGTTACACCAGACAGTGCGCCCCCAGTGCCGCTCCCAAGCCTGGATAAAATTGGGGAGGGTCGCGTCAGGAAGGGCATCCGGTGTAAAAGCTGTGCCAAATCAAATATGCGGACCAATGATCTTCTGTGGCAACTCCTCGGGGAGCAGCCGAAAGAACAACAGCAACTGTATGACCTAATCTTATTCTGAAATAATCTGACAAAAATTTGCTTACTGGCCATGTAAATAGAAACACCTTTACACCTGCTAATTATCCAACAGCCAATCATGTGGCTGCAGCGCAATACAAAAAATCATACAGGTCAAGAGCTTCAGGTAATGTTCACATCAAACATCAGAATGGGGGAAATTGTGATGTCAGTGACTTTGACTGAGGCATGGTTGTTGGTGCCAGATGGGCTGGTTTATGTATTTCAGAAACCCGCTGATCTCCTGGGATTTTCACACCAAACAGTCTCTAGAGTTTACACAGAAGGGCGCAAAAAAACAAAAAACATGCAGAGCTGACAGGAAGGCTATGGTAACTCAAATAACCACTCTTTACAACCGTGGTGAGAGGAAAAGCATCTCAGAACAGATATCTTGTCGAACTTTGAGGGGGATGGGCTACAACAGCAAGAAGACCACATTCAGGTTCCACTCCTATCAGCCAAGAGCAGGAATCTGATTGGGAAAAGACCAGATGATGTTTCTAGTGGTTTTAACAGAGGTGATATAGATTGGGGCGCTACGGTGCTGATTCTCGACTGAGTCATTCCAAAACCTCCATGTTCAGCTGCACTCAATTATGACATTGTAAAATAGCAAGTAAAATACAAGATTATAAAAAAATGTCATTCAGATGAAGAAAACAAAGATTTGTAAAGCAATGCACAGCAACAGGGCTGTTTGTAAATCAGTTCATGGAGTGTGTATCAGCTTGTCAAGTGTGGGGTCGGGTCTATGGAGCCAATGCGTAAAAAGTAAATGGGGAAAAAAGTGTGTTTGAAGGGGGTGTTGGGGAAAGCCCGACAGGCCCCAAGTCTCATTCCTTCCCTGTCAGCCTCAAAACAGGAAGTAGAACTGCTCTCAAACAATAGGCCGAGCAAACACTGCACACTGGAGAAGCCATTACAAGAGAAACGTCCAGAAAGGAGACACACAGAAAAGCAGAACAGAAGCCCAGGTTTCAGCACACCCATGGATAGTGGCCAAGAGAAAGAGAAAGAAAGGGAGAGACAAAAGATCGGTACTGTATGTCCACAACTTATCCTGAACTTTTATTATGATGTTTTAAAATGAGACTGTACAGTTTATTCTGTAAGGGAATTTGCTTTCTGCGTGCCGTACACGGGAACTGTTATTTGCTGCACTTATACTGGCTTTAGATGGAAACAGACAGAGTGTTCCGTAGTGGTGTATGGATGCTGAAAAAGCAGTTTCTGTGCTTAGAGACGTAGTGAGAAAGTCAGACAAATGAAGTAATGCTTCCTCTCTGTTTTCCAGCCTGCAATGTCACCATCCACAACCGCTGCAGAGACTCCCTGCCCAACTGTGTCAAAATGAAACAGCGGGTACGAGAAGAAGCGTTCTAACATGTCTGACATGTACAATACGCAATCCCTGGTGTTATCACTTTTTATGCATGTGTGAATGAATCAGTGGTAATTTTAGATGAACTGCTGAAAGTTGTTGTTTTATTCTCACACTGGATAATAATATACAGCAGACCATATAAAGCCATGGGATTCTGAAATCATTTAATGCTAAATAATATCATCATGAGAATTCTGTTAAGGAATGAAAGTATGATTATTACTATGATTATTGCCAAAGCAGTTAAAATAATATTTTTTTAGTTTTGTACATTATCCTTTAACAGCACTAATATACACTCAATTTTTATGTTCAACTGTTCTGGTTTTAATGTGCTATGTACTGATAAATATTGATATAACCAATTTTTCAGTTTTCTAGTCTGCTCTTTTATAATGTATATGCAATGTTTATGACTTCCTGCAGCAACAGAAGCTGGCACTGATGCGTAACAGCTCGTCCTACAGTGGAACAGTGACGCTGCGGAATAAGAGTGAGTCCAATCATTTTGTCATGAGCAGATCGTATTCCTGTGTTTTTAAGTAATTTTAAAAAGTAATTGTGTTCTAATGCCGTTTGTAACATGTCGATCCTTGTCGACTCGCACTCCGTATTTTTACCTTAAGGGGAATTCCATCTTAAGTATCATTTCCCTACTTAACAACTCAAATTTGTTTCGGTCCAATTTCATTAAAATTATTTCCTTCGATTTAGTTTCATTAAATTCCTTCCTTAGATAGGTCTGAATAAGCAGCTAACATGGCTGAATGGAGACAATGCTTAACAATTAATGATTAGCTCATGGTGCTTCACATTATCTTTTGTCTCACGCCACAAACTCTGAACAAGTGAGATAAATCAGTTTTGAACTTGAAGTGAACTGAATAAACACATACTTCTCTGTCCAGTCATCTTCTATTTTATTTTTGTACATGATGTGTCGTCACTTCTCCTATCAGACCAGACAGATTAAAAAAAAACGAAAAATCTATGAGAATTCTTTCCTTTATGAGTAAACGTCACTAGCTCTGTACCTAGCTTCTTCAGGTGAATAATTTACATAAATGCAGTGATTGGATAAATCCCAACAGAGCATCTGGTAGAGAAGCTGCTCTGGTTCATGCGCTGAACTACAGCCAGGTTTTTCATACACTGAACGCACTGCTACAGTCATTTCTGCGGAAATACTTCGCTATCTGGACCATGATCCAAAAGCTTGTGCCTCTGTCCTACTTTATTCGATCACATGAAGTCTGTTAGATTGAACAGAACATCAGAATCCAGTTGCCTTGAAGGTGTTGCAGTCTGATGGCATATTATTTTCAGATGTTTGTTCGTAAAAGTAATAAAAGTAATAAAATAAACGTCCAACTACTTCAGCAGTATGTGATAGCTAACAGCCGTATATTGCTGACTTTAGTACTTTGCTAGATGATATACATGCAATGGACACGTTTTGACTATAATCTTTTCCTTTATACCTTCTTGTGCCGCAAGTAGCCACTTGATCTGTGTGCTTCTGAGACATGGGGAGAAGTTGACGTGGGTGTGTTAACAATATAGGATGGGATTCTCTGTTGTGTTTTTTTTGTCTTTTACTTGTACTCTCATTTTCACTCTTATTTCACTTTCTTTCCAAATTATTTTCTCAGGATAGGATAGGACAGGATAAAGAGGACTACATACAGCGCAAATACATGACACGAGTGTGAGACGAGTACAATAATTACACAGGACAGTAAATACATAAGACGTTGCACGCTAACTAGCAGGTCAACAGAACAGTATGTGATGGGTTATATGGAATGGCTGAAGTTGAACATACTGTAACTGTGCAGTTGTGTAGTCATTCCAGCATATGATCAGATGTATAGAGCAGGATGGAGAAAAGTGTAACAACAGGATCGGTAGTAAAAAGTGTCTCATAGCAGCATAATAGCATCACCTCTGAGGATATAATAAAGTCCAGGAGATAAGTGAAGGTGTGCAGTGCAGTGGTGTGGGTGTTGAGAAGGGTTTTGATTAGTCATGCTGGGTGTTTGGGGTCCAGGAGTGTGTTGAGTAATCTGACCGATTTACTCTTATCCCTTTAGCACATTTGAAAGAGCGTCCGAGCTCAGCCATCTACCCCTCCGACAGTCTGCGCCAATCACTGCTCGGTTCCCGCCGTGGACGCTCTTCCCTCCTGCTGTCCAAAAGCGTATCTACTAATAACATTGCAGGGTGAGTCACTCATCCCATCCCTGTTGGCGATGAGGTCATTATGCCGTACTGTAAATTTCGTATGCGTGTTGTTTAATACCAAACCTACGTGGTTGCGTCACTCCCTTTTATTTTGAATGTGACATGTATCCAACTGCAAGTTCACATTCCAGTGACATTCTTACTGTATTAAGAATCTTACGCAGCTATTGTGTCACATTTTTTCACTTTCATATTGTTGTATACTGTCTCTGTTTTTTTTTTTTTTCCTGTGGCTTATTATTTCATCATCATTATTATTAGCATTTGTTCCTTTTTGCCTGCAATTTAATTTATTTACTTTTTTTTTTGTTGTCGGTTGTTTGGTACATGCATATGTGGGGTGCATGTGTGTGCAATTGTGCCTGTATGCATGCACTTGGCGTGTGTAGGACACTGAGTGATGACTCTCCCTTGGGGCTGCGCAGGATCTTGTCTCAATCCACAGACTCGCTAAACTTCAGGAGCAGAACCATGTCTATGGAATCACTCAACGACGAGGGTACACACACACACACACACACATGTGGTTAGCTTAAAACTGGCCTTCATAGCTCTTTCCTCGTTTAGAATGCACATTATTTAGATCCCTATTTATAGATCATATTACAACATATCAGATTTTTTCTATGTTCCTATCCAAACATTTGACTTTTGAATTAGAAAACAACTCCTTCTTTTTCTGTAGGAGAGATATACTATGCCTCAGTGCTGGAGGAGCTAGAAATCGAGGGGCGGGACTTTGAGGCAGACTCTTGGAGCATGGTGGTTGACTCCGCCTACCTACAGACGCACCGCAAAGATGTCATCAAGAGGCAGGATGTCATCTATGGTGAGAGAGAGAAAAGAGAAAGAATGTGTGAGAGAGAGAGAGAGGATCAGTAAATCAGATGTGCTCTGATGAGATGGCCATTGTATTGTGTTATTTGCAATACTGTATATATATTTTTTATTTTTTATATATATATATGTTTAAAAAATTTGCTCACATTTTCTCTTTTGTAGTTTGTAGTGAATTTATTAGTGTTCCTTATGCTAATGTTCAAAAGCTATGAATCAGTAGCTTGTGCTCACACAAAAATTCTACTTTCTTTATATAAACTTTAAAAAATTAATAAAAAAAAACATTATCAGTGTTTTTGGCAGGATTTACACCAATGCTGTAAAGTCTGTGAAACTGTAACCTCAGGGCATAATATTCAATAATGCTATTTTAACTAATCCTGGATAGCACACGATTTGTAGTCTAAGTGTAAGCCCTTTTTAAATGTCCGTTTCTATTTTATGCATTTAGAGCTGATCCAGACAGAGCTGCATCACGTGCGCACACTGCGCATCATGGATGGAGTTTTCCGGCGGGGCATGCTGGACGAGGTGCAGCTGGAGCCGGGCGTCGTTCACGTGCTTTTCCCCTGTCTGGAGAACCTTCTTGTGATACATACTCGCTTCCTCACACAGCTGCTCAACCGTCGGCAGCACTGCCTGCAACCCGACAGCACACACAACTTTACCATCAGCTGCATCAGCGACATCCTTCTGCAGCAGGTAGCTGCATGCTTGTGTGTGTGTGTGTGTGTGTGTGTGTATGGGTTAGGGTTAGAGTTTTGAGTTAGGCTACTGTAACCTGAAGATGTATGGATCTGTATTTGGTGTAGGGATCTGTATTTGGTATACCCAGATCAGATCAGAACTTTAACTTATATCTCAAAATAATTTGTAATTTGTATCATCAGGAGATCGCAAGTTCGTAGGGATGATAGGTAGGGATGATACCAAAGCCATCTGCGGCCGGGAGCCATGCTCTCTGGCTTGGAGGGACGGCATAATCTCTCCCCTGTCAATCACAATGACTCTAGCCAATCGTGGGAATCTCTGAACTCATGTATGTGGAAGAGGGTAGATAGCACTTTTCTCCAAGCATGTTACGCCACCCTGTGACGCAGCATGAGCAGCAGTTTGAAAAGATGCAGCTGGCTGGCTTCACATGTCTCGGAGGAAGCATGTGCTAGCCGTCACCCTCCCCGGTTGGTGGCTGTCCTGTGATAGGGGAGAGCTGGGTATAGGGTGACCAATTTGGGTAAATGGAGGGAAAATTCCTCAAAAAAAACAAAACTTGCCATTGGTATATTATGGGCTTGAGAGTCAGTGCTGTACAACACCACTTTACATAATTTGTTTTTGGGTGTGTGGGTAAAAATGTGTTTTCTATTTGCATAGTGTGTGTGTGTGTGTGTGTGTGTGTGTGTGGAGTATTTAGTGGGACTGTGAAGGTAACATGGAACAATATGGTCTAATGGTCTAATATGGTCAATATGGTCTAATGGTCCTTCCATTTAGGAAATTACATTTCTCAAACAAGTTAAATTTTAGGTACGTTTTAGTTCTGTGTAGTTTTTTTTTAAACAGCTAAAGAGTAAAACTATCAGCTGAGCAAAATGTTGTATTCAGTTATGATAAATTAGTCCTTGTAAGCGAGAGACATTGTTACATGCCCTGTGCAAATGCTCTGTGTGGGAGGATTGAATGCTTTTCAGAGAAAACAATGCAAATGATCTCTGCACCTCTGTATCATTCTACGTGTGTTTCAGTTTTCAGGTCAGTGTGCTGATGAGATGAGGAAGACCTATGCTGAATTCTGCAGCGGTCACTTGAAAGCTGTAAAACTGTATAAAGAGCTACTGGCTAGAGACAAGAGACTACAGTACTTCATACGGGTAAGGGCTTTTCATTCAGAAGCCACGGCTCAACCTTTTTATACCCTTTATACTTCATTGTATAAACCTTTTCATGTTTATGTTTTCTCATTGCTTTCATTTTTCTTCAAAACAATTAACACAGAAGAAAAGAAACATGTACATTAATACATAAGCTAACATTAAGTCTTTTCATACTGTTACATCCTTTTCACACTGGTGTGAACCACATGTGCACAGAGGCCATTAGATGCCATTTGTTATAAACATTCAATTATTAGACCATTAATGAGTGCAAATAGCATGAGTTGCAAGCATGACCTGAAATAGACCAAAGACAATAAGCAAGAACTTAGTATTGTAGTGACTTTTCAGAATCTGCCTCATACTGGTGACAGAGAGAAGGTGTTCAATGCTGAACAGGAGGTGGCCATTGCACATGTCGTTGTGGAAAATAATTCCATTAAACTGCATAAAACCCAGGCTGATATAACTGCAGATCAGGACATATTTAGCAGTATTAACAGTGTGAGAGTTGCCAGCGGCTATGTTGGCATGAAGCAGCCAAAGTGAGTTCCATTCCAAAGGAACAGCGACCTTATAAATGACCTTTTAAAGGCAAGAGCCCAGTATGTCTTTATATGGATTTGTTTCTCCAATCTTTGTACATCCAAATGGAATACAGACTGGGGGACACAGTGGCTTAGTGGTTAGCACCGTTGCCTCGCACCTCCAGGGTTGGGGGTTCAAATCTGTGCGCGTGGAGCGTGCCTGTTCTCCCGGTGCTTCAAGAGTTTCCTCCGAGTACTCTGGTCTCCCCTCCCCCCTCAAGAAGGAAAAGACATGTGCTGTAGGCTGATTGGCATTTCCATACTGTCCGTAGAGTGTGTGTGTGTGTGTGTGTGATTGTGCCCTGCGATGGGTTGGCACCCTGTCCATGGTGTCCCCTGCCTTGTGCCCTGAGTTTCCTTGGTAAGGCTGCAGGTTACCCCATGACCCTGTAGCAGGGTCATTTCTTTATGAATTTCTTCTTTTCTTTTAAATCATGCATTTGAAAACAAAAAGAATACAGCATTTGTTAATTTATTTGGATAACTTCTGTAAAGAAATGGAGATGTCAGAGGAACGTCTTTGTTCTGGAGGTTACTGTTATAGTACCATGTCAGAGGGGTGCCGAAATTTCCTGCAGTTATCTACAATAATGGTGACCATGGGATTTCTTGATTAATTGTATTAAAGATTAGCTTTAGCCCAACAAAGAAGGTTGTTAAAGCCTGGCATGTTTAAGTTGCTGCTTTCCAACATTGAATGGGTCACTATCCATTCACACATGGCTTTGTTATTGAAATCTCTGTTTATTTTACTTTTCTGAATGGTTCTCTGAGAACCTGTTCATCAGCTGAGATGTCTGTCTTGGAGGAAATGAATGCAGGTTGCCTGGCAGTCCTTGCAAAGGACCGTCAGAGTTGGAGAAACGTTATGAAGAGATATTTCCCTGGATGTATTGCTAGAGATGATACCAGGTATACAGTCAGGTCCATAAATATTTTTACAGTGACAAATTTATTGTTCTTTTAGCTGTCTACCACAGTATATTGGAGTTGAAATTAAATAAAGTATAAAGTATATGTGCTCAAAGTGCAGACTTTCAGCTTTAATTTAAGGATATTAAACCTTAAACCCACCCTTTTTTAAAGGAACAGAAGTAATTGGACAAACTAACATAATCATAAATTAAATTGTCATTTTTAATACTTAGTTGTAAATCCTTTGCATCTTCCCTTGTGCTGCTCTGCCAGGCCTTCACTGCAGCTGTCTTCAGTTCCTGCTTGTTCTTGTGGTGTTTTATCTTCAGTTTTGGCTTCAGCAATTGAAATACATGTTAGACTGGTTTTAGGTCAGGTGACTTATTTGGCCATTGCAGAACATTCCACTTTTTATGTTGCTTTCAAAGTATGCATCAGGTCGTTGTCCATCTGCAGTGTGAAGCTTTGTGCAGTGGGTTTTGAAGCATTTGGCTGAATCTGAGCAGATAATATAGCCCTATACACTTCAGAATTCATCCTGATGCTTTTGGCAGCAGTCACATCATCAATAAATACACAGGAACCAGTTCCACTGGCAGCCATACATGCCCACGGCATAAGATGAGGTGGTACGCTTCAGATCATGAGCAGTTCCTTCCCTTCTCCATACTCTTCTCTTCCCATCATTCTGATAGAAGTTGATGTTTGTCTCATATGTCCACTGAATGTTGTTCCAGAAACGTATGGGCTTTTTTAGATGGTTTTGGCAAACTCCAATGTGCTCTTCCTGTTTTTGACGTTTACCAGTAGTTTACATCTTGTGGTTGTCTTCTCTTGATTGTTGACTTTGACAAAGATACGCCCACCTTCTGGAGGATGTTCTTGATCCGACCAGATCTGTTGTGAAGGAATTTTTCTTCACCAGGGAAAGAGTTGTTCTGGTTGTTTTCTGTGATTTTTCAGGCCTTTTGGTGTTCCTGAGCTCACCAGTGCGTTCTTTTGATTTAAGAAAGTAGTTAATTTGGCCACACCTAATTTTTTTGTTATATCTCTGATGGGTTTGTTTTGATTTTTCATCCCAGTGGTGGCTTGCTTCTCTGGCAGTTAGAGTTAACAGCAACTGATTCCAAGTGCGAATGCCACACTTGGAATCAACTCTAGACCTTTTATCTGCTTATTGTAAGTGAAATAATGAGGGAATAACACACATCTGGCCGTGAAACAGCCAAGCCACCAACTGTCCAATTACTCTTGGTGCCTTAAAAAGGGGGGTGGTTAACATTCCTACACCGTTCACCCACTGTGGCTGTACTGTAAATAACCTCCTATTAAAGCTGAAAGTCTGCACTTTAAGCTCATATTTAATTTTAACTCTAATATATTGTGGTAGACAGCTAAAATAATAATAATAACTTTGTCAGTGTCCAAATATTTATGGACCTGACTGTATGTGTGACGATATAACAACACATTTTGTGACATTTCGAAATAACTCATACCGTGTATGTTGTAACTCGTACACTGCATGTTATGACATTTTGTGGAAATGTAAAAAGATGAAAACATTGCAAAAAGATCTAGTGCAGGAAGACTTTATCCCCAGTTGCAAAATTCTCTTAATCGTTGACAGTAAATATATTTTTTCAAGAAAGCAAAATGGAGGTAGGTCGTTAGACCATTATTCATAATAGTAGACTTTTTAACATTACGCCTTTTATGTTATCATGAAAGTTCATATTGCAGGGTTTGCATTTGTACCTTATAACTATGGGCACTCAGGCTGGTGAGTGCCCATAGTTATAAGGTACAAATGCAAACCCTGCAATATGGTTTAGCGCATGGATTGTACGCACAGCGGATGGAATCGTGCCGTAAACCTATAACACACGCGTGGTACAGATCAGGCAGCATCATCTCTATCTGATCCACGTCCTCTGTTCTGTTTTCACTGCGCATACATGGTGCAAATCAGGGAGGGGTTGCAGATCCGGTAACTCTGCTGGTGTAGAGGGGAAATGACCTGAGTATCTTGCAAGACTGCATGCTGTGGAGTGTACTGTAAAGTCCTGGTATAGACATATCCCTCCAGTCAACATTAAGTACCTGAATTTTGCGGGGTTTTTTTCTGGTTGTTCTTTAATGATTGAAGATTTATGACCATTTGGTTTTGTGACACATGCTTCATTAGAACATTTTGCAAAGTATTATAGTGGCTAGGTTGCACTGTTTAGAATTGTATTTTGAAATTTAGAACAGTTTCCAAAATGTGATTTTTAAACTGACCAAAGTGTGCAAACGAATTGAACAAACACAGCGGACTTCAGTGTGTGAGAAACAGACAAATAGAGAGATTAGTTCATGAGCAGGATCAAGGAGAGAGATAAGCCGTATGTGATGTGATGAGATAAATGAGGTGTGTGGTAGTGTGTGTGTGTTTATATAACCCTGTAATGCTAGTCAAACAAGAGACATACAGTGTGTGTGTGTGTGTGTGTGTGTGTGTGTGTGTGTGTGTTACTGCAGTGGGAGGACATTGATGTACAGCTGGATGGGAGTGGGTGTTATATGTGCTAATAGCCTTGCTGCCTGCATGTTGGCATAGTAGCATGACTCATCAGTTTTTTAGGTATTTTCTTGAAAAAAAAAAACATTTTGAATGTTTAGATGGTTTTTAATAAAATAAAAAAAGAAGTAGAGTGCTACAGTCTGTCATTAAAATGATAAGAAACGTGGATGTTTAGCAGATTGGTGTTTGTGGCCTACACTTGAACAACAGTGCGGGTTTGCAGAAAGGTGTTGCTGACTGACTACTGAGTTTTTTGTAGCTCTGGTTCTGGGATGGTCTGGGTGCAGGCTCGCATGTATACTGCTGCAAGGCAGCGTTATAAAATAGTTCAATTTAGCCAGTATGTAGGCATATGTAACTTGATGTTCTTGCTAGCTATGAATAATAAATCATGATGAAAGGACAATTATTGTAATATGAAATTTTAATATTCAGTACATTCACAGTTAGTCATTGAGTTAACATTCTTACAGAATGATTGTAGGTTTACTTGCATCCATTTTTACACTGCCTACATCTCTGTTTCTCTCTCTCTCTCTCTCTCTCTCTCTCTCGCCCCCACATGCTCAGAGGGTGAATCGAGGTCCTCTGTTGCGTCGTCACGGTTTCCAGGAGTGCATTTTGCTGGTCACCCAACGTATCACTAAGTATCCTGTACTGGTGCAACGCATCCTCGACAATACCAAGGGTGAGCCATCACAATGGTAACGGTGTGAACAGGACATATCACGCACAACTCGCACACAGCAAACTTTTTGGAACGCCAGTGTATTAAGTCTTACATTCATAAGTTATCAAAACTCTCCAACATATACAGTAAAATAAGAAAGTAAATTAAGTAAAATGATGCAGTGTGCTGTGAGCTGCTGTGTGAGTCTGATGCGTTCTGAAGTATCGGATAGCCTAAAATTGTGTGATTCAGGAACACAACCGTGGTGCAAAATCACCTGAAATGAAAGTAAAAGTAAAGTGTCTTGTTGTGCTGTTTTGAGTCTAGCACATACATTTGGTGTCATATGTTTACATACGCCTTGCAGTATCTGCAAAATGTTAATAATTAAAAAAAAAAATAAGAGGGATCATAAAAATGACGTTTTGTTTTTTACTTAGTACTGCCCTGAATTCACATATTTCACATAACAGATATTTACATATAGTCCACAGTACACAATAATAACTGAATTTATACAAATGAACCAGTTCAAAAGTTTACATACGCTTGATTCTTAATACTGTGCGTGTTACCTGGATGAACAACGACTGTTTTTATGTTTTGTGATAGTTGTTCATGAGTCTCTTGTTTGTCCTGAGCAGTTAAACTGCCCGCTGTTCTTCAGAAAAATCCTCCAGCTCCTGCACATTCTCTGCTTTTCCAGCATCTTCTGCATATTTGACCCCTTTTCAACAGCGGTTATATGATGTTGAGATCCAATGTTGTGAGTCTTTTCACACTGAAGACAATCGAGAGACTCATACACAACTATTACAAAAGCTGCAAACATTCACTGATGCTCAAGAAGGCAAAACAGTACATTAAGAGCCAGGGGGAAACTTTTGAACAGGTTGTTTGGTGTAAATTATTATTATTTTGTTTAAAGATCCTTTTTTTCATTTAGTACTGCTCTTCAGAAGCTACATAAGATATTTACATGTTTATCAGAAGACAAAATAATAAGAACTATCACATCACCACCTAAGACAAATGAACAACTATCACAAAACATAAAAACAGTCGTTGATCCTCCAGGTAACACATCTGTAAACATCTGTTATATCTGAAGTTGCTTATTCAGGGTAGTACTAAATAAAAAACAAAAAGCAATTTTTATGATCCTTCTTATTTATTAAAAATTATTTAAATTAGATTCTGCAAGGCGTATATAAACATATGACTCCAACTGTAGATCGTCTATAAATATCTACAGATATTCTACTATAAAGACCAGAGGCAGCTGGTATAAATGAGCTAGCAGGACTAAATCCTCCTGTCTTTCAGAGATAAAAATCATCAGATTATTTGATGTTAATGAAGATTATTTTGGACCATTGTGGCACCACCAATGCTCATAATAATAGTGTGAAGAAGTGAGGCTGGAGCTGATTTCTTTCTAGCCCAGACTGTAGATTCATGCAGCCAATCAGTGGCAGTCATGTCTGGTGATTACACAGACTGAAAATTTATTCTCCATTTCCATTTGGGTTTTTTTTAGCCGGTGTTGCTGATGAATCTGTACCACGTCATCAGCAGTGATTGAGAAGGCGCATGTGAAATACAGTCATGGGTGTAATGAATGTGAGCGAGGTGGATTATCATCCTTTTCCCCACATGCCTTTGGAGGAAAAGTAAAAGTGGACAGACTAATGACGCATCGTCTAATCAGAGTTTTCTGTATACTGTATTTGCTATTCAAATTGAATGTGGCATAAATCCATTAGAGCATTATGGACTTTTAAAAACGTTGATTTTTTTAAAATTTAACTGCATATTTTTCTTTAAGTGTGAGTATAAAATTTTGTCCCACATTATTATTACTATGCCATCATTGAGACCTCATCATTGAGATCATGACGTAATGCATTGCTAACAGTTCAATTGTTGAGATATTATATTTTTAATATTATGAGTAGTCATCACTGATCACATTTTGTACAAAAGCCGAGAAAAAAAAATCTCTCCAATGCGAAGACATTTTTTTTCTAGGAACCATCTATGTAGAAGTGCATAAGTTGACAACGTTTCTCTGCTCTAGTATTCTGATTGCGTGTAACTTTTTATGTGAATGTAATGTTCCATATAGACAATCCAGAGGAGGAAGCGGGGCTGAAACAGGCTCTGGCACTACTGCGAGATTTGTTGAATGGTGTGGAGCAGCAGGTGCTGGAGCTGGAGCGAACACAGAGGCTGCAGGAGATCCGCTCCAGGCTGGACCCACGTTCTCAGGCCAAACTGCGCTCAGACGCCATGTTCAGACCTGCTGAGCTGCTGCGCAGACAGCTCATCCACGAAGGCACACTGCTGTGGAAAACACCCAGCTCCAGACTTAAGGGTATTAATAAGCAGAGAAATGTGTGTGTGTGTGTGTGTGTGAGGACAAAGTTCCTTGATATGACTATAATATGGGTCTGATTGAGAAAGGAGACAGATGGTAGCAGTGATGATGTGTGAGGGATTTAGAGACAAAGGACAAATGTTCTCACAAATGTGTAAAGAAACCTTTGGGTTTTTTTCTCAGTCTCACTTCTGTAGCTTTTTTCCTGTAAAATCTAAAAGGGCCTTTGTCTGTGATTAAGCTTAAGGTTATGGATTTTCTGTTATATTACTTTTGAACTGACTACAAGACCTAAAAACTATTTGCAGCATGATGTGTGTGTGAGCGTGTTTTAACACTTTGTTTGCTTCGTGTAGATGTTCAAGTTCTCCTCATGACTGATATACTAGTGTTCCTGCAAGAGAAAGATCAGAGATACATCTTTGCCAATTTGGTGAGTCAACATACAGTTTTTTGGCTCATACACACAAAAATAACTCACTCCTTTGCACATTATCCAGACAACTCTGTCTCTCAACAACGGTTTTGTTGCAGATTGTGTTTAGTTGGCCTCCTTTCAAATAATCTCAGTGCAGCTGCATTCATAATTGATGCAGATTTCCGATGTAACAAACATTTATTTATCTTCTCTTCCTGCCTCCTCCCCCTCTTCTCTATTTCTCTCTTTTCTTTTCTGCATAGGATAAGTCTGCAGTAGTTCCACTACAGAACCTGTTGGTCAGGGACATAGCTAATCAGGAGCGAGGCTTGTTCCTCATCAGCAGTGAGTTCAGCCCACCGGAGATGTACGAGCTGCACGCAGCTTCCAAAGATGACCGAAGCACCTGGTTACGGCACATACAGCAAGCTGTCAGCAGGTCACACACACACACACACACACACACACACTCATACACATGCAGTAAAATAAGCTGCAGAAGTTAAACACACTAATGCAAGCTGTATTCAGATAAGTTTAATGTAGACTAATGTAGACTTTTCCACCAGACAGTGTGGTACAGCATGGTACGGTAACACATCAACGATCCCACATCTTGTTCCTAAATGTAGGAACTCTTCTGTCCATGAACCCCAAACTGGTACATGTTTGTGGAACTACGTGTGCTGCAGGCCATTGACTCATCAAATGTAATCGCAGGAGTCAGATATCTGCCATTTTGTAAATCAATACTGTAAACTCTTTCTTTCTAAATGTCTTTTTTTTTTATGATGAGCCACGTAATATCTGTCATCTTTATGTTAGGCGAATCCCAAAAGGCTTTATATTCACTACATATACACACCACATGCGCGATAGAAGCTACAGAATGTGTACAAAAACCAATTTGACCACAAATTAAATGTATTTGACAAAAACTAACCAATCTCTAGGGAAATGCTTATGTATAAATTGCATCTACACAGTGCATCACAATCTGTTAGTGTCATATTGAGTCTAAGGCAACATTCTCACTACTTGGTAATGGGCACAAACCCCAGACCTGCACTATCTGTGTAATCAAACATGTTAAACCTGGAGCAGAGTAGAGCAGAACGGCGAGTATCACTGGCTGGTTCAGGAGCTGTGATTAGTAATTAGATATCTGGACCCAAGAAAAGAAAAATGTTTCACTGAGGGTAAAAAAAGAAGCATTCCACCATCCCTCACACCTACTGAAGGTTGCTTCATTGCATTGCTTCTCATTTGAATAAAGTTAAACTTCAAACTAATTTTTTCCACAGCTCTCTCTTTCTAATTCACATTACCACTGGTTGCTCCACCTGCTGTAGCTGTAGATGGAGTTACAGCAAGCCAAGAAATGTCCTGTGCCTCACTAGGAGCCCTGTGACGGTGCCACACACAATCTACTGTATTATATGCCTGTGTCATCAAGTTAATCAATTAAATTAATTAATGTTAACTATTACATTTTACTAACCAAGTAGGTAGTCCCATAACAAGTAACTGGTCATCACTTCTTACTTTCATGTGTGCAGTCATGCAATGGGAAATGAACACAGGTACTTGGCCAGGGTTTAGGATTAGTAGCCGTACCGTGTTATACTGCATTGTCAAGTCGAAAAGTTCTATCACTAGTAATTTCAATCCATAAATACACTCACTTGAATACTAACACCTGTGCAGTTATCCAATCAGCTAATCATGTAGTAGCAGTACAATACATGAAATCATACAGATACAGGTCAAGGGCTTCAGGTAATGTTCATATCAAACATCAGAATGGGGAAAAATGTGAACTCGGTGACTTTGACCATGGCATGGTTGTTGGCACCAGATGAGCTAGTTTGAGTATTTCAGAAACGGCTGATCTCCTAGGATTTTCTCAGTCTCTAGAGGTTACACAGAATGGTACAAAAAAACAAACAAAAAAGAATCATCCAGTGAGTGGCATTTCTACTGATAGAAACACCTCGTTGATGAGAGGGTTCAGAGGAGAATGGCCAGACTGGTTTGAGCTGACAGGAAGGCTATGGTAACTCAAACAGACACTCTTTACAATCGTGGTGAGCAGAAAAGTATCTCAGAATGCACAACATGCCGAACCTTCAGGCAGATGGGCTCCTTTCAGCTAGAACAGGAATCTGAGGCTATTTTTCCCCATGCTGGTGTTTGTTGTGAACATTAACTGAAGATCTTGACCTTCTACCTACATGATTTTATGCATTGCACTCCTGCAACATGACTGATAAAGAAGATTGGATAATTGCACGAATGAGCATGGGTACAGGTGTTCCTTTTAAAGTGGACAGTGAGTGTATCCTCATCCAATATAAACACACCCACTCTTTTTTTCCGTTACAGATGTCCCTCAAGAGAAGAATTCCCACTAATTGAGACAGAAGACAAGGCCCTGTTGCGAAGACTCAAAGGTATGTATTACACTCTCCAGATTAGTCTAGTCAGATATGGAGTGATATAAAAAAATTAATGGGATATTAAATATAAAATGCACGCTTTACACACGTATAAATAAAATCCCATGCAGTATCATTTCTGTATCTATATTACATAATGCTAGTATAAGGTTTAAGATATTGCGCCTCCACCCACAGCTGATATCCAGCAGAAGGACAGGGAAGTGTTGGAGTTGCTGCAAGAGCGTGTGACACTGTTCTCTGAACTTGCTGAGGTCATGGGGGGTCAAGAGGTTGTGCTGCCGTCTAACTCCAGGAACCTGTTCAGAGCTGATACACCTCAGGCACCTCGAGGAGAACAGCTACTCACACAAGCCATTACTGAGGGTGAGGGTCAAAGGTTAATGAAGAAAGACCAAACGAGCTCAGTAACGAACACTTCAGAATTTCTTATACCACAGCACTGTTGAATTCTCGATTCTGATTGGTTGATAACAGCAGCTCTATAACAGCAGCTCTGAGAGTAGCTCTACTTCAGGGCAAATCACGGGTTAATATTCTAACACGTTATCGTTTATATAGTGTATAACAGCGTACTCAGGGACTTGCTGGCATGGTGGACACTCCACATGACTGAATCTTTAAAATGTGTGTAATCATTAAAAGCGTAAAGTTTTCTGAGAGGAGATGTTTATTTAGCTTTTTTGGAAGGAGTCTCCAGTGTCAGTGCTTAGAGGTAACTTAAATTTTTTCGACAAGTCTTTAGCACTTTAAGGTTTCTCAGTATTATGACAAGTTGCGATTTTTTTGTTATTAACTTTGTGAGGGAGGGGAAAACGGAGGTTGGTGAGGGAAAGTTCGTTATATCTATTATAACGTAACTGGTATCAGGAACTAAACTGCTGTAGTATGAGAAGAAAAAAACCTTTCAGGATGTGCTGTTATAGGAAAATAATATACTACAAGGTGATAACTGTAATTCATGTCAGGCCTTCTCACACCACCATGTCACTGATTATTTTCCTAGAACAGCATGACGTGTCGTGTTTTATTCCGTACATATTCTATTGTGATCATAGTATATTATTACTCTATACTTAATGTTAGTATATACTGTATATGATTCTTAAGATATTTCTTGCTTTTTCTAGTGGACAGACTGACTGAGCTGTTGTTAAGCTCTGGGTTTGACATCCCGTTGGCCTGCACTTCCAATGGTCACCACAGTTACACAGGGGCACTGGTGATAAGTGAGTATGAAGCAAGAACACAGCAAGAGATACTGACCCTTTCTAGGCTTCCATATTGAGTCACAAGTCTCCCTTTTGTTATGAACATCTAAAAGTGTGGTGCTGTTGTGTAGCACTGCTGGTGTTGTTGTGTAGCACCATTGCTGTCTTGTGCCAAAGCAGACACTTAGTTAGATTCATGTCAGGCGTCAGCTAGACACTGATGCTGAATTAAGATTCAGGAACCAAACAAAAGTAATAAGTAAATGCTGTGAGCTGAGTAGAAATTTAATTTCTACTCTCAGTAGAGTCACACATTTTTTCTTTACTCTAGGTCTCACACACAAGAGCATGATTTAGTGAAGTTTTCATATTCAGTTTGTGCAAATCTCTAAGTATCTACTCCTAGCTGACAACAAATTTGGGCTGCTCTGGGCCATTCCCTTTCTCAGCTGGACACAGAATGGTGCCTGGGTTTCTTCCTCGTCCCCTCATACGTTTGCCTCTAGCGCTAGACACAGCTTGGGCCAGGATTCACCTGTGGCCTTTTTCATGGTGGAGGTGTATTCATAAAAAAAAGTCTTAAAGCTAAAAGTAGTTCCTAAATGGCAGGTTTATGAGAAACTCTTTGTGGTGTTTGTGGAATTTTGCACACACTTCCCGGAGGAGAAGTACACTGAGTGATTTATTGCTCCTAAACGACACTAGTCAGTGGCATATATATTAAGTGGCACATTAAAGGTCTACATTAAATGTTGCATCTTGAAACGTTTTTTTTTTTTAACAAGAGACATCTCCCACATTTAATCAACACCCCCACCTCACGTAAACTTAAACTTTTAATTTAATCAGTATATTCATACAACAAAAACAAATTTCATTCCAAATAAATAAATAAATAAAATTCTGTACTTTTCTTTGCTTAAACGGCTACAACACTCCTAAACCTGAAACAACATCTGGATTCCATCAGCGTTTAACACCAATCAGCATGTTAACGTGTCTGAAGTATTTAATGATAAGCCTTTTTTTTTTAGGTGTGATTTCAGTGACTGTGGAATTAGTGAGAAATGCAGTCACCTCACTGCTAAGAGAAGTAATGCAGATTTTAAGGTTTTAACAACTCGCCCATGTGAGCAAATAGCACAGATGAATGTGAATATTAATATTATTTTGCACATCAAAAAGTAAATGCCTTCTCCAGACCGCACGTCATCTCACAGTTCAGTCGCTTTTCTTTAAGATGTTCACCGCACATCCGTGGTTACTCGACGGGTTTAGTCTGCTGCATACAAGGGCTAGTAAATCCATCCTCTATTTAAATGTAAATTAAATTAAAATCCTCTCACCAGTATACAGCATGGCACATGTACAGTTTACTGCATCTTGCCAAGTAGCTGAACGTATATTTATATGCAGTGGTGCAGTGGGTAGTGTTGCCACCTGACATCACCCGAGTCCACACTCAGATCCTGAGTTAAGGTTACTGTCTCTATCGAGCTGTTTCTGTGGGTCACTGTGGGTTTCGGAACCTTCAGTGCAGCAGATATTTTTTGTAGCCTTCCCCAGATCTGTGCCTTGACACAATTCTGTCTCTGAGCTCTGCAGGCACTTCCTTTGACCTCATGGCTTGCTTTTTGCTCTGATATACATTTTCAGCTGTTAGACCTTATACAGACAGGTGTGTCCCTTTCCAAATCATGTCCAATCAATTGAATTTGCCATGGTTGGACACCAGTCAAAGTGTAGAAACATCTCAAAGATGATCCAGAGAAATGGGATGCACCTGAGCTAAATTTCAAATGTCATAGCAAAGGGTCTGAATACTTATGTCAGCTTTTTCTTTTTAATAAAAATTTGCTAAGTTATCACAATCCTTGTTTTTGCTTTGTCATTATGGAGTATGGAATGTAGATTGATGTGAAAAAATAAAATTAAAGCATTTTAGCATAAGGCTGCAACATAACAAACTGTGAAAAAATGACGGTCTGAATACTTTCTGAATGCACTGTAATCTGTCATGTATAGCTTTATCTCTTTTTCGTCAGGCTGCATATGTTCTCGTAATAAATGTGCCAGTCAGTTGTTTTCTCTTTGATTCGTGATTCTATTTTCTCCTACTCTCAGATGGACAGGAGGTGTTAGTCAATGGTTCACAGGAGACAGCAGCTTCTCAGGTAAGCAGATTTTCAAAGGGGAAGTTAAGTAATAATGAACAATGTGCAACTATTTGCTCTTTTATTATTTTCGTTATAGTCATTTTCATATTTCTTTAATAATTCTACAGCAATACACAAAACACAGCAACCAATTGCAGTAAATGTCAATTAAACCCCACTGCATTGATGGAGAGATGTTTTGTTTTATTACTGAGTTTTATGCAGTTCTGTAACAAGGATAATTACTCATTATTCACGACCGTGTGACACTTGTTTCCATGGCAACGTGAATTCAGTAAAAAACCTATCACGATTTTGAAGCAGCACAACTGTCTTTGCTGCCAAACTTTGTTCCAGAAATCATTACCAAACACCCTTTATATGGAGTATCTGTCCAGCTGATGCCCTTTACCTCATAACCATACAGTAGCTTTACCAATCAATTAGCAACATATGAATCATATTTGATGGATTTATTTCAACGGCTTGATTCCTTTGAGCTGATTGATTCATTTATTCATGCAGGATGGAAATGGGAATCAGCTGGAGGACAAGACACCAAGCGAGGTACCAAGTGGATTATAAACAGTTAAATGGGTGAATTAGGGTTTTTTTCACACACACTTCTGGGTTTTTTTTTGTTTTGTTTTGTTTTTTTTGGGTACATTTGGTCAAGTGTGAAATCTAGGTTTTTTTTTCTTTTTATACATTTGGTCAAGCGTGAAATCTACGTTTTTTGGGGTTTTTTTTTTATCTGGGTGTGGTTTAGAGAACCGATTTCTGGTTCGTTGGTCTGGAGTTCACTTCAAGGTAACTTTGGAGATAACTTTGAATAACACGATTGTTTAAACTTGTTATTTCCTGTTTCACAGTGGTGGGGAACACATGCTGTGATCTGCAAAAGAATGATCTGCAGTATGAATTCTAGATACAGAACAGTGACAAATTAAAGGAAAAAACTGTTGGCTGGTGGTTATGATGTGAGGGGCATTTTGCTGGCATGGTTTAGATCTACTTAAAATAGATCTAATCTTTAATTGACATAAATTTATTATAAAAAAAATGTTACAATTAGCGATGCCCCTAGAACAAAATGCAACTGAAGCATGTTTCCATTTATATTTTACTTTATGTTCCCGGGTGTTTAGGAATTCTTAGGCAGTCATCCATGACTTCCTGTTTCTCGAGGTTTATAAATATGTGGTTAGACCAAAGCCATTCATTCTTAGTCATTCATCAACATGAGGAAGATTAGAGAATACACAAATAAAATGAAACAACAATGTAGTGTATTGACCTTGGCTTTTAAAAAAATAGCTACTGTTGGGGCAATAATTAAGAAGGTGAGCTGTAATGAACCAACCAGAATGGTGTCACAAGTGTATTTTGTCTCTACACACAGCGAGGAGGATGGTTAGAGAGGCAAACGATCTCAGTTGGAGATTTGCAGAAGGTCTCCAAATCTACAAATCTATTTTGAGTCTCCAAATCTACAATCAGATGCCATTTCATGCCAAGAACATTTATCAGAGCCTAAATAACAATTGAGTGGTCCTCACCAACTTCTATAAACAAACAAATAACCTCAGGTGTCAACAAGAAAACAACAGATTTCAATATGGTGTCATTTTTTCCCAAAAATTAAACCAACATTAAGAAACCAGGTGGGAAAAAATAAGTACACCCTTCCTACTTCCACAATCATTAACTGAGTAATTAGCAGGCTGGTGTTAGTAATGAAATGCACAAGATTAGTCAAGAAGTGTGACTACCTCTATAAAAGCAGAACTTTTGGCAGTTTGGTGTTCTGCAGCACTCAGGTGTGTGTCTACATCATGCCAAGAAGAAAGGACATCAGACTTGACCTCAAAGAAGCAACTGTTGCTGCTCATCATCTCCAAACATTTTGAAATTCACCATTCTACAGTGAGAAGGATTGAGAGCCTTCAAGTCTTCCCAGGAGTGGGCGAACCAGCAAATTCAGTCCAAGGTCAGACTGTTCAATGCTCAGAGGTATAAAGAAAAACCCAAGACCTACATCATGTTACCTACAGGCCTCTGTAAGCACATTAAATGTTTATGTTCGTGAGAGCACAATCAGAAAAAGCCTGAACATTTTATACCAGAATATTCTACAAATGAGAGGTCATCTGTCCATCAGCTTAAGCTGGGCCGAAATTGGGTCCTGCAGCAGGACAGTGATCCCAAGCACACCAGCAAATTCACATCTGAATGGCTAAAGAAGAAAGAAAATCAAGGTGTTGGAATGGCCAAGTCAAAGTCCAGACCTCAATCCCATTGAGATGCAGTGGCAGGATCTTAATAGAGCTTTGCATAAACGAATGCACTTAAACATCAATGAACTGAAGCATTCTTGTAAAGAAGAGTGGGCAAGAATTTCTCCAAAGCCATGTGAGAGACTGATTAAATTCCTATAGAAAATATTACGTCAGGTTATTGTTGCTAAAGGTGGTTCTACATGTTAGTGAATTATGGGGTGTACACATTTTTTCTGGTTTCTGAATGTCTTTGGGGAAAAATGACTACATATTAAAATCTGTTGTGTTTTTTTGTGCGACCTGAGGTTATTGTTTTGTTTATAGATGTTGCTGAGGACCTTGTTATTTAGGTCCTGATGAATAAAAACATAGAATTAAAGGAGGGTGTACTTTCTTTTTCCCATGACTCTGCCTAGCAGTGACATTGACATGGTAGTGTTATCTTAGTGAGTGTCACGCCGCTATGAGTGTTTCAGGGATTTTTTGAAAAACTCATACAGTAGTTCTGTGAAGCAAAATTAGTCAAACAGTACAGCTTGGCAAAATGTACTCAGGTGAATACTAGCTGTGGCTGTAGGTCGGTGTGTGAAGGTTTGTTTAGTATTAGGGAAATTTCAAAGTGAATACAATTTTCCTTAAGTGTGTTACACTAATATAATGAAATATGTTTGGAATACAAACAGCCGTCAGAGCTGCTGTTATTGACAATTGATCAACACCTCCTGACCAATCAGAATCAACAATTCAGCAGTGCTTTGGTGTAATGAGGATTACTAGTTTTATGTACTCTGCTGAGTGTGTGTTTGTGTGTTAGATTTGTTCCTCTCCTCATGGACTTTGTGTTTCAGAAAGTCTCTCAGCGACTGGTGAATCTCAGCGCTCAGCTCCATGCTCTGCAGGTCAGATTCAAGCCCACACCATCTGAGTCATATCTGATTTTTTTTTTAATCAGACTGTATTCTGCATTTTCATTTCCTTAACTGCGTATGTAATTGACCAGATCAGAATTAAACTCCAGTAGTCCATTTAGGACCCAAATCGGCTATAATACATTAGTCACTCGTTTCCCAGGGGGCAGTGATTCGGCAGGACTCCATCGTAGAGTTGTGCGTGCGTGAGGGTGGTACGTCATTGTGCCGCCCGGGTCGGTCTCTCTCACGTGACGGAACCGGCGAAGTGGGGACAGCGGGAGAGCTGGCACTGCTTCAGCGTCAGCACAGCCTCCTGCAGGAGGAGCTGGTCCGCCTCAGAGGAGCTGAAGGAAGACTCAAAGACAGCGAGAAGGCACGGGCCCACCTTGAAAAACAACTACGAGACCTAAAGTCCAACGGCGCCACCCTGGGGGAAAGCACAGGAAATTCCCAGGTATTGTAGTAGATGAAGTTGTTTATATGCTGCAGTAGCTACAGGAGCAGAACAGTAAATATAGCATGTAAAACAAGAGCATTAATAAGAATTTCTTTCTCTACTAGGTCTCTGAATTAACTTTACAGTATGAAATCATCTCTACTGTTTTACATTGTTAGATGATTTAAGTTTAGCAATTTTTCCCGTGTTCTAATGTATTAAGTGCACAGTTCATCGTCTTTTAACAAACACCCCTAATTATTTCACATGCAGTTGTAAAATGATGATCTTTAAGCACACAGGAACATATTAACTAGCTAGCTAGCAAAGATAATACTCACTGTGCTTCCTTGGTAATTTTTTTTTTTAGATTTTTTAATTTTTTTTTATATATTTTTGGTTTTTTTAAAGATTTTTTAAATTATTTAGTTAGTAGCCAGTAGGCTTAGGATTTGAAAGTGGCCAGTTTTTTAAACTTGTAATTGTTGTAAAATCCAGGGAAGTATGTTTTTTAAACATAAACCGAATCTGAAGACTTTTCAGTGGCAAAAAGTGTAGATTGTTCAAAAAAAAAAAAAGACTGTTATAAAGCGCTGACACTGGAGACTCCTTCCATGAAATATTAAATAAATCTCTCCTTACAGAAAGCTTCACCATGTAAATGATTAGATGTTTTCTTTGTTAAATCTGTTTATTATTAAATAAAGGTGTTAATCTATTTACTATTAGGTTTAAATTATGTAGAACCGATATTATAGAAAATTAATCACAACCTTATTCCCAGATCAGATTGAAATTACAGAAGATATAGGCTAGAGCTAGTAACTTTTGCCAAAACAATGGTCATTGTTGTACATTCAGTATTTAAAACTAGTATATTTGTATGACATTTGAGTAAGTTACCACTCTTTCCCTCTACCAGGCTGCACTACATCGCAAAGAGAGTGAAACTGACCCAAACACTGACACCCCGCTGGCCAGTCAGGCATCTATGGAGCAGACAGACGGTCAGCAGGACTGCAGTGACATAGACGTAGATGTGATCTCAGACGATGACGATGATGAAGACTTGAAGGTGTCCCCCCGTTCCGAGAGCCCTAGAGGTCAGTACTCGGAGGACGTAAGAGTGTAGACATATGTTTTTTAGATGAAATATTAGCTGCAAGTTCACAACTCTGATGCCAACAGGATTAAAACAGAGCCTCTGAAAAGGTTTTCATTTTATTTTATTTTGTACATGGAAACGTGGACATAGTGCACGGCCATAATTCATTTTTAGAATAAAGCTTTAAAGGTACACTACTTGCACCTTTCTAGGTAGAAAGTAAAGGTGCAAAAGGTGTACCCATGACGGTACCACCCCAGTGTCAAGGAAAGCTCCACGCCAAAAATGACTGCTTAGCCAGCGCAAATATCTTGAATATAATCAAATTTATCTAGATTTCTTATAATAAGATGGAATACACCAAATATAAGATTATTAAACCTATTTCTAGACATTTTTTTTACTAATTTCAAGCCAAAAGAGGAACAATAACTCTACTGGCAGATCATTTTCCTTCTTTATAGAAAATAAATGAGCAAAAATGATCTGCCAGTAAAATAGGAACATTAAAAGTTTGTGAAATTAGTAAAAAAATGTCTAGAAATAGGTTTAATAATCTTATAATAGGGAATGCTAGATACATTTGATTATATTCAAGATATTGCCACTTGCTAAAGTATCTTTTTTTTTTTTTTTTTTTGCAGTGGTTTAATATCCTTAATTCTGAGAGTTTATTAACTAATGTAAACACATTTTGCTTTACATTCATATACCATTTCAAATAGTTTTTTTAAAGGTGTATCAATGATAATAATGGCCATTGTATTTCAGTTTTAGGTCTGTTTTTTTCTGGGAGATCCAAACTCAGAGGGAATATGGAGAACAAATAACATGCACAAAAACTTCACTAGTGCATTGGCCCATTTTCATCAAGTTTTGTAGAAAAGGGTGCAAACTTTAGGACACAATACAATCTCTCTAGTGTAACAATCTTGCTAGTACGCCACTTCAGGATAAGAGCACGTGAGATTTTTGTTTGTGCTCGTGTAAAACTTTTTTTTTTTTTTTTTTCAAAAACGAATAATGTTTCAACTTTTCAGCTCACAGGACACTTTCTGCGTAGTTTTAGCCTTGATCTGCTCGTAACCACACACGCACACACACACACACACAGATTATATAAATCTAGATGGGACAACAAGGCTCCGGTGTGTCATGTTAGTCATTGCCCCATTAGCTCACCCTCAAACACCCCCCCCACACACACACACACCCTCCTGCCTGCTACAGTCTGATTCATGAAACTGTTGTATGACAGCATAAGCGAGTGATGATATGAGCACTACTGATGCATCCACTTCGGCTGCATGGAAACAAGCTCTCGCCCACTAGTTCTTCATTTACATATCATAAACATACAATACACACCAATTTACCCTCATATACCTCTCATTTGAATGAATCACACTCTAATTTCTGTAGGTGTTCTGACAGTGAGCCAATAAAAGCCTTCAGCAGGCTACAGTTATTCAAAATCCAAAGAAAAGAAGTAAATGGAGTGGAGAAAATACGTTTTAATGAAGCTGAGCTAGAGCTTTGCAGAGGTTGCTGCAAATAAAGATGTTCTTTTGGGCAGCCATGAAAAAGTGGAAACTTGAAAAAAAAAAAAAAAGCATCAAATCTTAACCCACTCGCTGGGAAAAAGAGAAGTCCAAGATGTTTGCTTTTGAATTCTTTTGACATTAATGGTATCATGAAATCCTTTTTTTTTTTTCAAAAGCAGGTAGAACCAATTTCCAACTTCAGCCTGCAGATAGTTCTGTGAATTCAATTTGTAGCTTTTTATTCATTGTAGAACTCAAATATGTCATATTTAACTGAAGTGTTTAGGTGCCTTAGGAACAAATGTTCTTTTGTGAGATAAGGATACAGGCCTTAAAAAAAAAACATATAGTATAATGTTTTTATATACTGCTTTTTTTCCAGCAAATTATGTTACTCAGTGGTCCCAGATATTCAAGGAATAAGGGTGTGAGAGTATACTGTGATATTAAAGTCATAAGCAAATCTGAAATACTTATGCCTTTAACATTATGCTGTACTCTGAGGCGGCAGCGCTACCCGCTGTGCCTCAGTGCCTCCAGGAAGTGATAAGCAATAAGTGATATTTGGAGCTGAAGCATACAGGGACATAGTATAGTTTTATTTTTTTTTTAAAAAACTCAAACAGAAAGTTTATTAGTAATGTACAATACTGGTTTAAAAATGATGTGTCACTTACAAAATAATATTTTTGTGATGCGTGCCCTGGAGAGAAGAGCTGCACTGAGTCGCTTTCTGTCATGTCTAATAAGGAAGAAAACACTTGTAGAGGGATCTTGGTCCACTCCTTCATGGAGAACATTTTAACCTCCTTTACATTCTTAGGTTTGTACATGTGGACTTCCCCGTTCAATTCAGACCACAGGTTTTCAGTAGGGTGCAAATACAAAGACTAAGATGGTCATTGCTAAAAAGTTATGTAAATACCAGTAGTTTCTGTTTCAGGAGCGTGCAGCTGAAATGCAACATTTAATGTTCATTAAATGTATTAAAAAATGACAAACAGAAATATTGACGCACAGCTTAATAACTCTGCTTTATTGACCAGAATCAAAAACTCTGCTTTAGAAAAAAAAGTTTATTTTGTTTGTGCATTTCTCCATGTCCTTTATTAGAGACACTTTGAGGCTGTGCCTACATACCACAGATGATTAATTGTGTGTAACTTTAATTAAATTAACAGTGAATGCACACACATCAGCAATGAACAATTGTTATTTATTAAAGCTTGTATGTCATATGTGTACACACATTTGATGAATCCCAATTTTGTTACGCATAGGAGACTTTTATGTGTAAGAAGTAATTTTGAATATTTTCTACACAATGTAGAGGGCCTAGGACTCCTCCACCCTGGTATGGCTAAAGCGGCATGTGACCATGAGTGTGCAGTGCAAATATAGCCATGTCCCAACCTGAAACAGTGCAAAGATATGTTTGTAAGTAATACATTGTAGTATCTGGAATGAACTGGTTCAGTATCATTAAAATTATAATTATAATGCAGAACTGAAGCTGATATGTCAGACAGACTGCATACATGATTATTTAACTGATATTGATTCAGTTAAAGCCGACAGTATTTAATATAACTAGCGATCTCAAACACAAACCCCTGTGCAAATTAGCTTTCACGGAAATGATGTAGTGAAATTCTGGATTGAAATTTTCATTTACAAGACAGAATTACTGTATATGTGTGATATAGGAGTCTAATGCAATGTGAGACACATTTTTTAATAGGCAAAGTCCATAATGGCCATGCACTGGGTCATCAGAAGGTCTTCACCTTTTGTGTAATGCTGTTTTCAGTAAAACCTATTAAAAAGCACAAAACTGAAGAGGACAGAGAGACCAAAAAATTTCATATTATTATGTATTTGTTCAGGCCCCAAAACACTAAAGAACATACACTACCTGGGAAAGAGAAAGTTTGGGAGTGTTACTTCACTTTAAGGCTGCAAATGTTTATCGTATTATTGTTTTTATTGGAAGAGTTTGCAGAGTGTTCAATTTTCTTTCATTTCAAATGGTGCACTCTGTGATCACACTCAGTTGGAGAGAAGCCTGAGAACAAGCATTGCTAACACTGATAATGATACCTCTTGAACATAATTTTTTTTCCTTTTTCCTTTTAAATTGTTTAGTGCTAATATGTATGTTTTTATTCCACCCTTATTTGACCCCTATTCCTAACCACCAGGGGCAGCCAGAATCACCTGAATACCTTCTTGTGCATGCCCATATGCATGCCGATATATTCCATCAAAGTCACAGGGTGTTGCATGATGCAATATTTGTAATAAATACCATACAGCCATCTTTCCCTTTCTTCTACTCGCATTATACATCTCAGACCACATGTAGACTTTCTAGATCTATCCATTGAGCTCATGACTATGGTCGGCACTACATATAATCTATTGGCATTTTTTAGTGCTGTGGAACTCTGTGGTGCCTACTGGCTTTGAGTAGGTTTGCGACAATAGAATTGCTAGCCTTATGAGCTATCACTGACTGAGTTGTTCCCTAGTTATCTACAAACTTGCTTTGTGTTGTGGCTCAGTATGTGTTTTCCCTCATTGCTCTCTCCTCCATGTGTTCACATTCCTGCTGTCTAGCAGGCCAGTGACTACATGCCACAAGCAATTTCACTACTGATCCTGCTAAATTAGCTTGAATCTGCTAGTTCGCAATACCGGACTAAGTTTTCCTTCTATTCACCACTCATTTTCCCTGCCAGGTCAGATTCTCCCTTTTGATTATACAGTATGATCAGAGTATTCCACATCCGCTACCATCTAACCAACAAACAGCCCTGTGGTTAGCTGTATTTCCATTAATATTTAGTATTGTTTTTTTGGTTGCAAACAGTAATGCTTTATAATCATAATAAGAAGCCCAGAAGGCAGTCGGAGTCAATCCCCAGTCTTATCAATTGCATACAGTACGTCAACTGAAAATCAACAATTTAAATGCTAAGACCACAAAACCTGGGAGAGTAATGTCCTCCGACAGAGCCATATAATCCACTGACAAGTCACCCTTCTTGGTCATCATCATGTTCATCTTGGCCTCAGCAACTCGAAAACAGGTTTGGGTTCAGCCTCTGCCAGCTCACAGGCACTGCTAATGGTGGCACTTGTAATGGTGGCAGCCAGACTGGGGTCAGCCAGTGCTACACAACCCGCAACACCAACTGTGCCTTTTTTGCAAAACATCAGTCATAACAGAATTCACTATGCTTCAGTGCAAGGACGTTAGTGAGAAATTTAATGAAGAATTTGTACAGACAGCTGAACTGTGCCCAAGCACTGTTGTGCACATTCTAGCTAATATGATGGATCACAGGCATGTTGGGCACACTTGCCAGTTGTTGATGCCTGTATTGTGTTGCTGGTGGTCTCACTTGATGAAGCCAGATGAGTCCAGATGAGTGCTGCTTGTGTGCTGAATGCAGACACATTATATGTTTCAGATGCTGGTGAGAACTTTCATTATTTCATTACATGTGGCTTGCACAGGGAGTGTTTTAGTCATTTTACTGCTAGCACTGGATAAATCAGTTCACATGGTTTACATATGCTGCCAAATGTGGTTAGCAAAATATACTCTGTCAGTGTTTGAAAATCAACCCTGCAAAATATGCCCACACTGTCAGGGTCATTCTTTGGGCCTGCAACCAAGGAGGTCCTGTAGAGGAGAGTGCAGGTTTCAGAATCACAAAACCAGCTCAGCCAAAGGACCATTAGCATGGCACTTTTAATTCAGCACAATCTGGTTTCATATTCCAGTGCCCAAGGTTCTGTCTGCCTTGCACAAGTTTTAGACAGTGAGTCACATTCATCTCTGGCCCTAAAAGGAAGCCATCCACAGTTATCCTCACTGAAAATAACTTGTACACCAGGGCTATACAACAGTGCTGAGACCATGCATATGCCTGGGAGAGTGGTGTCTTACCCAAAAGTGATGTCCAAGATCTGGGAAAGGTTTGGCGAGGTGAAGGTGGAGCTCTTTACCAGTGCCAAGTCAACACATTGCCGATTGTGATTTTCCCTGGTGGAGCTGCAGAGCCTGCTGGTACAGGATGCACTGGTGCACTCAGAATCTACTACATGCCTTTCCTCCTCTACTGCAGATTCTTCCTATGTTGCACAAAATTCAGTAGCTAGGCCATAGGTGCCTGCTTGTGACCCCAGCAAAACCTTCCTCCCTAAGCAAATATGCTGTTAATATTGGATGAAGAGATTTGGTACCCCCGTCCAGGTCACCTGTGCTTGTGGGTTTGGCCCCTTGGCATGAATCGCCAACTGAGGACAGCAAACTCCCTGTCCAGGAAACACTCCTGAACCCAAGGGTGCACTGGACTTGTATGCCATTGGGTTGAATCTGTTCCGTGAATGGTATGCACTTCAATGACTGGATCCGGTGCATTGTCTGAAATACTAACTTTTCTTTAGAGAGTCTCCATCTATGCTGTAGCAAGCCACAGCACCATGGATGGCATCTCTTAATAAACTTGGTACAACATTTCTGAATGGGGCAAGGCATAGGATACATGCACTGGTAGCCAGATGACTCTGGGCTAGTTAACTCTGAGATTTCTGTCCAAGGTCATGTCACCCAATTTTGTAAATCAGTTGATTGACCTGCAGGGTTCTGTGAATACAAGTCTGCAGATCATTCCTTGTTGTGCCTGATATGCCCTCTACTGTACTAATTAGACTACACAGTGATGATCCAATCCTTAGACCACCTGTTCATCTGTCATGGAGGAAAGGCACACTGGGTCACACTTGGTCTACAAGTGGGCTGGACAGCCAGCCCCTACTGTGACATGCCTCTCTGTGAGGAGCATCTCCAACTCATAGATGTGCTGCTCCTACCTGGGCTTCACTTTGCACTTTGTCCAGGTACTACAAGGCTACAAGGATAATCTCCCTGTGCCATAAGTGTGGCAGTCATATCACAACACCTAGTTATTCAATTCAGTTTAATTTAATTTGTATAGCACTTTTAACAATGGACATTGTCACAAAGCAGCTTTACAGAAATATATAAATTCAGAATATAAATTTTAAATCTATTAATTTATCCCTAATGAGCAAACCAGAGGCAACGGTGGTGAGGAAAAGCTCCCTGAGATGATATGAGGAAGAAATCTTGAAAGGAAACAGACTCAAAAGGGAACCCATCCTCATCTGGGTGACCGGATAGTGTGAATATAAATAATTCCCTTCTAAAACTGTGTACTACATGGTCAAAAAGTGCAATTGTGCAAACACAAAAGTTCATTATAGTTTACACATGAAGTGTTGTTGAAGTTATCAGCTGTTCACTGATGGAGACTTGAGTGCAAAACTTGAGTGCAGTTCGTGGGAATTGCAGTCCTAACGCTATCATAGCAATTGTAGAACTAAGCCATCGTAGCAAAACTGGTGTGTTACTCCCAGAATATGCTGGTTGCATTGTGTGGTACTGTGGCATACACTATCCTAATGATTCACATCGCATTTGCCTGTTAGTAGGGATGAAATAAAATGCTAGTTATGTATGTAACTGTGGTACTATGAACTTGTATAACTACCAGGGTTTCTTGACACCATTTGGAACCAGTGCCAACTTGGCAAGAAGGTTCCAAAGATGGCATCACTTTGGGACTTTTTTGGAAAGTCTCAGCATGCTTGCACAATAATGTATCCAGGTGATTCTCTGTCAGTTATTCAGTGTTCCATAAACTGCAGCTACATATGTAGCTAGTTTTTTTATCTGTGTTGTCAATAAAATGCTTAGCACCCAACTGTCCTTATGGCAGGTTAAATTAATTATTATTATATTTTTTGTATTTTTTTCTACATCTAGATTTGCAAGACATTCCTGAGGAGAGTGAGTCATCTGCAGAAGCTCGAGAACATGTTTCACACTGCTAATGGTCTTCTGCTGTCCAGAACATAGAACTTGACCCTAGAATAGCTAAATGGGACAGTGGCTACTCTGCCGAAGCACAAGACTCTATGAGCAAGTCTTCCTCTGAGCTTCATGGGAAGAACATACAGCTATCAATATTATTTTAACCATCTACTGACCTTGTTTCACAATTTTTTGTGACATATTATTTGACATGTTTTTTTTTTTTGTTTTTTTGTTTTGTTTTTTTTTTGGAATCCAGTCATTTTGATATCAGTGGACCAATAAGCGAATGCCAAAGCAGCTTGATTGTCTGCAAATAACAGGACTTGTGATACTGCATGAAAATTTAGGTGTAATATGAACACATGAATCAACCAAACTTCAGGATTTACTTGCTAAAGACACAAAAATACTGTAACATGTGAGACAAAACATACATACAAACCAGTTTTTATTCTTCAGTAGTGAAATAGTCTTGTGTGTTGCAAAGCTTTCAAGATTACTTTTCGCTCTTTATTTGTAATTTATTTATTCTTCTTTTGCTGACAGAAATATTTCTTTGATAAACGTTTCAAACACGCTAAAAGAAGCCATAACCTGGACGAAAAAACTCCTGTGCAAGTAAAAAAGTAAAACAATGGTTTTACTACACTGAATTATTACAGGTTTACCTAAGCATGAGTGCTAGAGTAAGATTTATATAATTTGCTGTTATTTTGTTTTAGTTCACAGGAGACGATTCACTGAACCCAGGTAGAGGTGTTTGCTGTTTCATTTATATATATTATAGAATATTGACCATTGCTAATTATTTCCATATCGGTTGCTGATTTCTTTCTTTGTACATCTGTGTTTTAGTTTTTAATTGTACAATTTAACAGTGCCATAATCGCTGGTTGTTTGTACAGGTGAGGTGTCTTAAGCTCTGATTTCAGGAAACAAAATACAGAAATTATTGTATGCTTTATAATATTTCTGTTTACTTATGAATGAAAGAATTTGTATGGAAAATTTGAGAAATATTGAAATGCTTTAATATTGTTCAAAGTACTACTATTATATCTCAAGATTATTGTTAAGGATTTCAGAATTAAAGTCTTTATGGACTCAAATAGTGATGCACAATACACCAGTATAATGTTTTTGAATAATATTCATTTACTTGCTCTTGGATCTTTTGTTACAGCACTGCTCAAAGTTAAGGGTCAAACTGCTACTTGAAAACTTAACATTCATGGAAATAGAGTGAGGTTGAGTAATACTGCCTGTACTCCTGGAACTGGTCTTCAAACATTTTACAGTTCGGACAGATTACAGTTCAGTTGGACCCCTATTTCACCCCTACTATACACACCCACATGCTTTAATATTCACATGCTGGGAGCTGCCTGCCCTGGTGGATGCTGGGTAAAGTAGTGAAATCCATTTGTTGAAATCTAGATCTGTCCTTTTAATCCACAGCATAATGTCAGCCAGGAGGCAAATATTAATATATCATGGCATGGCGAGGCTTGTGTTCACAGACACACACACACACTCTGTATTACTACAGACATAATGATAAAATCTTCTCTGTACCAGTTGCTGTCTTTCTCATTCAAAGCCACAGCCACTCAAGCCCACTCACACACACACACTACCTCATCCATCATCCAGAACAGGAGCAGTGCTTTTGAAAGTTGGAGTGAATGAAAATGAGAGAGAGAGAGAGAGATGAATATAAGGGGAAGAGCAAATTAATATAACAAATTTATATTTAATTCTAAACATACTTAATCTTTAGTGTATTGAGTAGTACACAAGCATAAATACTGTACATTTGTTGTTTAAGGGTAATAGTTTATTACAAATGTATAAAAAAAAAGAATTTTAACGTACATCGAAGATACTATCTCAATGATCTTTTGGAGGCATGCAGTTCTATTGTAATGTGATAAAAATGTTTCAGAATAAAACACAAAAATAAACAGGTTTTGTTGTGAATGTTACGCATAATTTGTGTAGATGAAGTATTTTCCTTCTGCAGTACATGCCCTGGAGAGCAGCTGAATGTTTGATGGGTCCTTTAATTAACTTAGATTTCCAGAATTTCCCAGATAAATATTAAGTTGTAACTAAAATTAATTTTCGGTGTGGAATCCTTCTGCCAATTTTAAACCCCAGTCATCACCTAAAATTAGCCCTGCATCCACCTTGACCCTCAAACTACACAGGGCACCTTTAGCCTTTCATCAAGACCAAAAAGTATTTTGGTTTTATTCATAAAATTATTTTACCAACAGAAGATCTAGCGACGGATAGCGTCATTCCTGAATGCTGTGTTATAGCAAAGGCCACACCACACACAGCAGGATAAAGCAGTCAGTGTGTCAACTGACGTGCCATAAATGTATCGCACGACCTGGCATGACAGACACACACACACACACACACACACACCTGTGCCTGTCACAAATGGGCTTTGTCTTATTATAGCAGAGGCCAAATTCCCTCCCACACCCTTGATCCTTTCTTTTGTCTCATTATTACATATAATACCTCTCTATTCCACTTATATATTGAGAAGAGTACACATGAGGAGATAAAAAGTGAGAAGAGGAAATCACAGGAAAGTTGCAAAGGAAAGAACAGGAAGAGAATAGAGCTATGAAAACAAAACATGGACAATATGTGACAAATCTGTCTAGTGTTTGTTGTAGCAACATCGCTAGTTTGAATGAGAGAATAATTTTATTAATATGGCCAAGGATCTGATTTGCTCTATGCCTGTATTAGGTAGCTACATGGACAGAGACCTGGGTGGGGCAATAAAGGGGGCATGGTATAATCAAGATGGGAGGGGAAATATGCCCCCCAGATATAAAGGCCCTCCCCTTATCTCTTGCTGAGTTTGGGCTCCTTTTCCTTCACTCCCTTCCTCTTTTCTTCCTCTTGCTCTCAACCTCTTTGTCAAAGTCTTTGAGCTCCATCCTTCTACCTGATCCCCTCCTGCTTTTCAAGAATCACCACACTCCTCATTTGACCACTTTTTTTATTTTTTTTTTTACTTGTTCTGATCCTCGTACTTTGAGCACCACTCACCACAGCCAAGATGGAGGCCATCAAGAAGAAGATGATGATGCTGAAGTTGGATAAGGAGAATGCTCTGGACCAGGCAGAGCAGGCCGAGACCGACAGGAAAGCAGCCGAGGAAAGAAGCAAACAGGTGAGAGAGAGAGAGAGAGAGAGAGAGAGAGAGAGAGAGGAGAGGCTTGGTGTGTAATTTTGCTTGAGATGTAGGTATCTTGAGATGTGTTCTGAGGGAGATTTTATTTCATGGGTACAAATACAATTTCAAGCTCTTAGAGAACTTAAGTTTAAGCTCTGTATTATTTGGATACATAAATTAGACAAAATTAGCTACTTTAAGGCATTAAGCCATTGGCTTGCAAGTTAGCAAAACTGTAAATAAGCTTAAATAGATCCAGCCCACAAGCAAGACTATCTAAAATATAGTGGAAACTAGCTTGTTCTTTAAATTCAGCACCATAAACACTATAGATTCGTCATATATTGAGCATATCCATACAGTGAGAGTGTGTGAACACTATAAGGGTGTGAAATCAAACTAAAATACTTCAGTGACAACATAAAACTAACACAGAAAGGGGAGCCCACTGCTAATGTGGGTTGAGTGTAATCCTAGGCAGAGTACTGAAAGCTGAAGCTATCTGTCAGAAGTCTGTAATGTGCTTGTGGAAGAATGTAAAGGAAGCAGGGAACTCTGGATTGTGGGAGAGAGGAACTTCCCATGGACCATATCTATATGCACATTTTGTTGAAATAGTGATACACTTCTTTCCACATAGTGCAGGGTTCAGAATAGGAGCTGGAAAAGACATGGACTTGTAATGAAGTGCCAGCTTAGGAGGGGCAAGGAATGGAGGGGTCTCAGTGTATCATTATGTCAGTGATAACTATTCACACTTTGTTTTTAAACTTCCACTCTCCCCTCTCCTGTCTCTCCCCCAGCATGAAGATGAGTTGATTCAGATGCAGAAGAAGCTGAAGGGAACTGAGGATGAGCTCGATAAGTATTCAGAGGCCCTGAAGGACGCCCAGGAGAAACTGGAGATAGCTGAGAAGAAGGCTGCTGATGTGAGTGAGAACAATCCACCAAGGACAAACACACCATGCCATAGTCCAGCCACTTCACAACCCCCTCCCAACCCCCTCGTCCCTGTCATTCATTCTATTCCTTTATTCCTGCACAGTTGCCTCTGTCTTTCCTCCTTTTTGGACATCAACTAGATATCCCCCACCCCCTATTATAACCTCTATCCTTGTGCTCTCCTCTTGTCATGTCCGTACTTTTTTCATACCACCAAGTGCCATAGAGGTGACAGCAAGTCTTATTTAGTACCAATACTCTGCGTGTGCTCCAGGTGGATAGTTACAACTGCTAGACCACTCCATGCTTATAAATCAATGGGTGTCAGAAGATTGGGAGACTCTCTCCGGCACCGCATTGGCCCCTAGCTGGATGGTTTTCAAAGGAAAAACCATCAGATTACATCTGAGAAATGAGTCTTGGTTCCTAGTTTACCAATAAGCACGTCACAGGCTTTACATGTATACACATATTCACATTGTTCAGCATTATATTACAGAAAATTCATACGGGCTTTAAAATAATTGAGGATATCTTCTGAATATTTAGTCATATTTATCACATCACTTTTCACCGAGTATCAGTGTTTGCCCTTCAAGTGCAGTCTTAAAGTTAAATTCACCGTTTGAGTTGCTGATCAAATGTACATTCACTTTCGTTACTGTAATGTATATAGCGTATTAATGAACTCCTTAACATTGATCATGTTTGAAGTAGTGGTGCAGTGTTAAAATTAGTTACAGTACTCGCATTAAATCGTCTCTGTCTTTCTTTCGTTCTCTCTTTGTTTCCAGCCTCATGATTAACTGTTCTGTCAGAGGTCTGGATATAGCAGGCCCACCTGTTGTCATAATGTGTGGCCTTCAAGTTATGTATGGCGTGAATGCAAGGGGTTTTGGATTGTGTGTGTGTGTGTGTGTTTGGTGAGTGGGTGTTTGTATGCAGTTTCTATGGAATTCTATGAGATGTATTCACTCTGGAGTGTTTGTGAAAATGATGACTACTGTATGTAGTATTGAATGTGAGTAGGAATGACAATAAGTACATAGTGATGATCTGGAGGTCTTGTGGAATGTAGATATTTCCTCTTTATAGCAGGCATGTATACTGGCTTGTGCAAGAGAGAATCCATTGTTCTCATTCAGAGACAGAGGCACACACTGGTCAGGGTCATCTGAGGAAGATTTATGGCATTCGCTGATCTAAAAAGTCAACCAGGACTATAAGTTCTGCTCCCATTGGAGACTGAGTGTGTGTTGCCACTAGTACATCTGTCATTTCGATTCCTATTTGAAACCCAACCTTGAACCCAAGCTCTTATCCTCTGCCTTTAGAAAATCAGTAGTTTTAATAGTGGTCTGCTACATAAGATAGTTTCCAAGAACTATCAGGCACATCTTAGCACATCAGATTTTGTCACTTGTCGCCATGCAGTAAGAAGCTGACAGACGGACTGTGCCACATGCGGTGATCCCCCCCATGAAGAAAGATAGTTTAAATAGAGCTCTGAGTCACTGGGAGGACTATTGTATAGCCAGAATGTGAGAGGTGAAGGACAGTGTAATTCGAGTCGCAGCTTATGGTTGGTCAGCTTCCCTAAAACCACAAAGATAAATCTATTTGTTCAGCTGGACCTGACCTTTGTTCAGTAACTGACCTTCTGACTTCAAGTATATATTTACACTAGGAGTCATACAGTAAGAATTTGGGTTATAATAACTATATAACCAAATAGCACAGTTTTTGGAAAAACAACAATGAAATGTAAGGAAAGTGCTACAATATTTGTTTTAAAAGATTTGTTCAGAGGAACATTCATGGCAAATATATCGGTACAAATATATATAAGCATTTTTTAAGGGATAGTGTCTTTTTTTTTATAATAATCAATGCATGTAAAACATAATGTTGATGATACTACTGGTATACTGCCACACCCCTAATCTGTACCAGCTGACTGGGTGGTAACGTGTGTGTGTATTAATATGTAGCAGGTCAAGTATTTGGTGAATGTGTGGGTCTTAGAGGTGAAGATCATCCCCTACCACCTTGTCCCCTGTGACCACTCCTGTGAACTGAGTCGTTAGTGGCATAATTAGCTTTGCTACCAGTTGTCACCACTAACTGGGAAAACACACACACACACACACACACACACACTTCTATCACTGTGGGTTATTTCCACTGACCTGTGTATTAACATAGCTACAGTGCCTTGCATTCACCCTCCTTGAACTTTTCTACATTTTGCAGGGTTAAAATCTGGAACTGAAATAAATTAAATTAGAATTATTTGTCATGAATTGAAATGAAATAGCCTATAATCAAATATTTTGAAAAATTATATACAAATAAATTTTATTATGAAAGTTAAGTATTAACGTATAAGCATAAGTATTCACCCCATTGCCGTGAAACCCCTAACAAACAGAATCATGGAGTTATCAAAATAAGTATGGGACAAGGTTCTGGAAAAGTATGAATCAGGGTTAAACATTCAATCCATTATTTAAAAAAAATGGAAAAAATATGACATAACCATTACTCTGTCTAGAGAAGAGTCAGTCCCCCAAAACTCAGTGACCAGGTAAGGAGGACATTAGTCAAAGAAGCAACCCAGAGAACCCACAAGGGTTTTACTCTACCAATCAGATCGCTATTACATCATACTACCAGTAGAACATATTTATACATTTGGACAGGCCTATTTATACAGTACCACCAGCAATATTACTAAAATGTAGCGAATACACATACACAATATGGCCAAAATTTGGGGACACCTGACCATCACACCCAAATCTGTCCCTGAACATCCCATTCCAAAACCATGAACATTAATATGGACTTGTTTCTCCATTTCCTGTTATAATAAGCTCCACTCTTCTGGGAAGGCTTTCCACTAGATTTTGGAGTGTGGCTGTGGGGATTTGTGTTCATTCAGCTACAAGAGCATTAGTGAGCTCAGGCGCTGAGGTTGGTGAGGAGGTCTGGGGTTCAGTCGGTGTTCCAGTTCATCCCAAAGGTGTTCAGTGGGGTTGAGGTCAGGGCTCTGTGCAGGACACTCGAGTTCTTCCACTCCAACCTTCACACACCATGTCTTCATGGAGCTCGCTTTGTGCACAGGGGCATTGTCATGCTGGAACAGGTTTGGGCCTCTTAGTTCCAGTGAAGGGAAATTGTAACGCTACAGCATACAGAGACGTTCTAGACATTCTAGTGCTTCCAATTCTGTAGCAACAGTTTGGGATTGAACCATGGATGTGATGGTCAGGTGTCCACAAACCTTTGGCCATATAGAGTATACAGAAGAGACGTTCAAATCTTCTCAAATTTTCATGGCATATTTTCACAGTAGTAAACTTATCTCTTCCTTTCCTCATGGTAAGCAGGTAAAAAGGTTAAATTTTAAGTCACACCAGTCTTTTCTCATTTCTTGCTCTGTCCCACCCAGCAGCTTATTACATGAATTGCACTTTGAAAGGCCATTGGTAAACATGGTCAAACTTAAATTTGAACTGCAGTGACAAAAGTGTACATTCTGAGTGGTGCACAGTTCGCCGGTGTCCTAAAACATGCTGGGATGCGGATTGGCTATGCTAAATTGCCCCTATGTGTGAATGAGAGTGTGAATGTGTGTGCACGTATGGTGTCCTGCAATTGACTGGCATCTAGGGTGTATTCCTGCCTTGCTTCCTGTATTCCCAGGATAGGCTCCAGATCCACTGTGACTCTGACTCAGGATAAAGCAGTTACTGAAGATGAATGAACATTATTTTAGGTCAGTTGTGTGCAAATTGGAGCTAAGGGCCATGATGACACGCTAAGATTTGTCAGGGATTCTTAACACCTGCTGTCTAGTGAGTAAAGAAAAATTGACTAGAGCATAAAATGTGGCTTAGGACAAGACTGCCATCTTGGGCAACTCAAAACTGGCCATAAACTCTGGCCTTGGTCTCAAGCACCATCTACTGGTGTGGTTATAGTAATGCACATCATCGGAATTTATCATATTGATGTATAACCAAAGATTATGCTTACACTTCGGATAGAATGACAAGTACAACAAAATCCAATAAACACACAATATAGTTTGGGTAACTAAACCACTCAGACTTATTGAGAATGATGCTAATAATATACTAAATAACAGTGCAATGGATATTATTTAACTAAAGACATACAGCAATGAGTGTGTGAATGTATGTGCACCCCATGATGGACTGGCGTCCCGGATTCACCCTGACCCTGACCAGCATAAAGCCATTACGAAAAAGATGAAGGATAAAGACACATAGCATTATCCCACCACCAGCACAGAGGAGTTTTGCTATTAAATGAGTGTGGTGTATTCAGTTTAGCTGATCACAGAGGAGTAAAATAGCACATTAAATATCAGATGTGACCTTTCTCTATCTTCATAACTAACATAAAAGGTAATGACAGTTAAATTGCAAACTTGGGTAAGTAAAATCTGGCCAGGAAGTCTGTCTCCATCTGCTGCTGTGGTTGTAGTAATGCAACCCTCTACAAGATTACACTGTGACAACTGGAAATCCTTGACAGGGAACAGGAAGGAGTGACAGGATATGATAACTATGTCGAAGCCTAACATTTTCCACTGCCACTACTTCAGGGTTGATTTCACTTTACTGTCTGTCATTTAAAGTTGCACAACCTGCTGTCAGGGATGGCACGGCGGTGCAGTGGGAAGCATTGATGCCGCACGGCTCCAGAGAGATTTGATCTGTACAGAGTGTTCTTTTCTCTGGAATCTCCGATTTCCTCCCACTTCCCAAAAACTTGCCAGTAGATGGATTGGCTAACATAAATTGCCCCTAGCTCTGAATGAGTGTATGAATGTGTGTGTGTGTGTGTGTGTGTGTGTGTGTGTGTGCGTGTGGTGCGTGAATGAATGAATGAATGTGCTCTCAGGCCAATCTGTGTGAGTATCATAATATTCTTACCTTTTACTGCTACACATTACGATGACTAAAGCCATGCAAACAAGCTTATTCTAAACCACAGAATGCAGAATGCAGCACACACACACAAACACACACACACACACACACACATACAGAATCCATCATGCTTGATCTTGTTTTCAGCCTTCTTGCTACATATGACTGTGTTTAGGAATCCGTATGAATAACTCAGGCCATCTTTTGCTGCTGTGCAACGTCTGCCTTGGGAAGTGTTAACACAGGGTTTTGGAAACTTTCTTATCCTACTTGGTACTGTCTAATGTGATGCGTAACATAGACCAGACTTCAAAACTGTTGGGAAAGATGTTTCTTAACTATGGACCTTCATTATACATTTATTTAAGATTTAATATGGTCATAATTTCTGTAATATATGACCATTTAAGAACATATAAGAGGCTGTATAAGAGAAAGAAGGCAATATAATAGAATGACTAATGACTTTCACATAAAAAATTTCCCATACTTAATATCATCATGGATGTACTTTTTATAACCAACAAAAATTAAACTGTCACCCAGTTACTCTACAAACACAGCACACAAGAAAGAACAAAACAGGGCAGCATTTTAAGACAAATACTGTATATACCAGTTAATACTGACTTAAATGATTGTGGAATAAAGTTATATGAAAGCATAATATCATAATTAGTGTCTTTTGACCCTAAATATTGTATACTGGTGTAGAAGGTGCAGTAAAATCAGTGTCCTGGGCATCCAGGACAAGCAGATTTGTTTTTAATCATAGTTGTCCACCAGACAAGTAAGTTTAATAAGAAAAAAAAACCTAGTTGTTATTGGCTTTGGCAAACAAAAGGTTTCATTTGGTTTGTAGGTACACTATATGGCCAGATGTTTGTGGACACCTGACCATCACAACCATATGTGCTTGTTCAACATCCCATTCCAGATTTATTCCCCCTTTGCTATTATAATAAGCTCCACTCGAAGGCTTTCCACTAGATGTTGGAGTGTGATTGTGGGGATTTGTGTTCATTCAGCTACAGGAGCATTAGTGAGGTCAGGCGCTGATGTTGGTGAGGAGGTCTGGGGTTCAGTCGGTGTTCCAGTTCATCCCAAAGGTGTTCAGTGGGGTTGAGGTCAGGGCTCTGTGCAGGACACTCGAGTTCTTCCACTCCAACCTTCACACACCATGTCTTCATGGAGCTCGCTTTGTGCACAGGGGCATCGTCATGCTGGAACAGGTTTGACCCCTTAGTTCCAATGAAGGGAAATTGTAAAGCTATAGCACACAAAGACATTCTATACAATTGTGTGCTTCCAACTTTGAGGCAACAGTTTGGGGAAGGAAGACATATGAGTGTGATAATCAGGCGTCCACATACTTTTGGTCATATCGTGTATACTGTGCACGGATGACAGACAATCAGGAATATGCAGGTATGTGACAACTATGACGAAACCAAGCAAAAGCTGTCATGTAACTCTCCTGCTATAAGTAAGTCACCTCTTACTTACAAGTTTGCCAGACTTGTATATGTTTTACATGTGATGCAAGACCACAGCGCAGCTGAGACGCGGGCCGACGACTCTGACTTCACGAGGGCGCAAACATGATGGCACAACAGAAACTTTGTGAGAAAAGGATAATGGTCGTGTACATGGAGATTTTACTTAACCGGGGGGATAGCAAGTGTGGTTTTTGATTTGTCCACCTGCGACGTGAACGTTTGACGTACTGGTAGAAGAATTGAACAACAACATGAACACAACTGAGGTTATAAATCTAGGTTTAATCATTCAGATTTGTTTCCTCCATGGTAACTGTGTACTCCCAACACCCTGGATTTAGCAGGAAGCATGTTGCAGGAGTGACACATAGTCAGGGTGGGTCTTAAAGCGCTGGAAGACTGTTGCAGGTGCTAACTATCCTACCTATGAGTGTGTCAGTATGTTTCAGCATCCTGTTTCATTTTGCAAGAGAGAAAGACAGTGATGCAATGTTCAGCTGTAGTGTTTTTAATGCTGATGACACACACTTAAAGCAAATATGATTTTAACAAAAGGAATGCTGTGCAACACTTCCGGTTCTGAGTGTAAACTGATTGTGTGAAGTTTTTAGGTGGTGTTGATGGTTAGTAAAGAGGGTAAAGTAAGACCAAAAAGCTCTAGCCAGGTTCTAAATGAATCCTGTATAACCTTGGCGTCGCGTGCAACTACACCACACCTTAGCTAAGGAGCGGTCTGGAATGCCGACATGACCCTTATGACGTCATTTACCTGGACACGTGTGATTCGCAGGGTGGCCAATCAGCTTTCACTGCGCGCGCCTGACATCTGATCCAGGATCAGAAAGGGGAGTGCTCAACGGTCTGACTTGGGCTGGGTGGAGCGAACCGGAAGTGAGTTGAAAAAAAGAGAAAAGGAAAAAAAAGTGTGCAGGGAAGACAGATTTAAGGGGAGGGGAGGTGAGATGAGATGAGATTCTGTCGCTGCTAACTTTAAAACATATATAAATTGGAAGAAATTGGGGGAAAACCAGGCGTGGAGACCAGACAAGCGGAAGCCTGTGAATTTGGATAACTTGCCACGTCCTACTGAGAAGAAAAAAAAAAAAACTTTCTGCGCTTCCTGCTCAGGATCCATCCAAAAGGCAGTTCGAACACTATCTTTCAGGCTTGAGCATTTACAGCAATTGCAAAAAAAAAAAAAAGGTGCTGCAAGCTGAAAAAGGTCTCGTCTCGTCCTGTCGTCTCTACAACTTCAGCTACAAGTTGTGCTACACGTTGCGCTACAAGTTGACTCGTTGGCGGGGCGTTGGTTTGTTCCCCCAGTCCTCCCCACCACTCTCATCACTCTGTGCACAAACGCTCAGGAGGATACAAGCCCGATCCGTTGATCACACTACTCTTAAAAAAGGAAAAAGAGAAAGAGAACAGCTTTAAAATGGCCGGAACGAACAGCATCGACGCGGTGAAGAGAAAGATTAAAGTTCTGCAGCAGCAAGCCGACGAGGCAGAAGAAAGGGCCGAGATTTTACAGAGGCAAGTCGAGGAAGAGAAGCGCGCGCGCGAGCAGGTAAACCCTCCACATTACAGTGTTTCTGACATTTCTGAAATGTTCAGCTGGAAGCTTGATTCATCCCTGAGACTGTGAGTGTGTGTGTGTGTGAGTGTGTGTGCTGAGCTGAAGTGCAGCTCACACCCTGTGGAGCAATGAAAGGCATTCCGAGGCAGCATCCTGGCAGGGCTTTGCTTCATTCTTTAGCACCATGAAGTCAGTCAGTTTCCAATGAAAAGTTCACACTGAGCTGCTGAATGCACCATACTGACATTTTTCAGCTTCCTGAATTAAAAAACCATCAGCTCATTTCCTTTATTAAGCTGTACACGTCATTTGCGTGTTCACCTCATCGTGTAAGAGTTGCATACTGTACTGTTAGCTTGTACAAGGGTGTTTTTTTTTTTTTTTAAGTTTTTTCCTTTTCATTAAGTTAATTTCTTGGATTGTGGTAATCAGTTGAAGTTTGCTGTGTATGCACTGTGAGAGAGGAAGGCCCTGAGTCGTGCTACGACAGCACATGGGTGTGTATTAAACTGGGTGGTGTACTGGGTGAAGCCTGCCTCAGGAAAGGCAGTAGGCTGCTTCAGACCTCATTATACACCTGAGCACGAGCCTGTGGAGCCCAGGTGCGCCATGACGGTGTGCACGCGACGCTTTCTGCTGCTCTCAGACCCTGCAGCTTTCTCTCTCTCTCACTCACACACACACACACACACCCCTCAGCCAGGAGAAATGAAAGAGAAATGGCTGAAATGCCTCCCTGGTCGGTTTTCAGTGCACTTACTCGTGATGAGCTCACCTCCTTGGACTTCGCAGTTCCTCATACCTTATTAGGAGCGAAACGCCAGTCTTCGCGAGCGGTTGCGTCATATCCGGCTGAGCAGAGTGAAGCATGCATGCTGCTGCTCAGATTGAGTGATGGCACTTTAGGTGTGCTATTGGTGCTTTTAAATTGTATGATTATTTTTAAAAATGCTTTTAAGATAGTTGCACTTGCTACCACACCACTGTTGAAACATTGGCCATGAAGACTTTTTTTTTTTTCCTTTTTTTCCCTTCTTCTCCTCTGTCTGTGTAAACTGACTGCTGTGAACATACATGGTCATTAAAGTGGCAGGGCTAGCTGTGCAATGCAAACTGTTTATCTCTGTAGTTTCTCAGAGCACACACTTTGGCGAGTGTTTCCGTGTCCCTTCACTGCCCTGCTGAAGAAAAAAAAAAACACAATAGAAACCATCACAGAAATTCTAATGGTTTCCACTACAATCACCATTATAAACCATCAGCTAACCATTAAAACCATAATCATTATTGGTCCTTAATGGTATCCACAAGACATAACATGCCACCAATAGAAGGCAACAGATTACCAGTAGAGACCCACAGGGACCATTACAGTTTCCATTAAAACCAATACAATTCATTTTATAACCATTAAAACCGTTACAAACTCCATAATGGTTTCTATTGGGTTTTTTTGTTTGTTTTTTTTTTTGGTCATTTGTTCCATTCTCCAAGTCACAGGTTTCTAACTCTCTTCCTGGAGAACCGCCTGACCTGCACGCTGTAGTGTTTTCCTAGCTCTGAGACATCCACTTCAGCACAGGATGGCTTGTTAATTAGCTGATTTGTTGGCTCGGGTGTGTTAGGAGCAGGGCAGGGGTACCCCAGGACCAGAGCTGAGAACCTGACCATATCTGGTTCCTCAGCTGTATTTGTCTAGCATTTCTTCCTTATACCCTCCCCTTCTCTCTACATTCAGTACATGATTGTGTTAACAGTTGTGTGTGTGTGTGTGTTGTAGGCCGAGGCCGAGGTGGCGTCTCTGAACAGGCGTATCCAGCTGGTTGAGGAGGAGCTGGACAGAGCTCAGGAGAGACTGGCCACAGCCTTACAGAAGCTGGAAGAGGCAGAGAAGGCAGCAGATGAGAGCGAGAGGTACATGCGCACACACATTTGGTGACTAGCCGTTTACAAGGTATCTGTGCACACACTCGGGCTCGGTTCACACCTGGTTTTAACATCTGTCTCAAGTGATCCGATCACAAGTGGGCAGCCAAAACACGTAGCCATTTACTCCTGGCATCATGAATGTGTCCTCAGTGATCGTTTCTGTGAGAGGAATGGTGTCACGTGGTCTGTTAACGAAACTTATAAATGAATGAGAGATGAAATGATGAAAGAAGCTAAAAAAAAAAAAAAAAAAAGCAGATGCTTTTGTCTCTGCTGTTATAACGTTGCTTTTATCCGTTAGCCTAGCGGTGGAGCGCTCTACCATTCAGAGCTATTTCCAAACAGTCTCGCAAATGTTACGTATTTTCTGGCTAGGACAACTGCACAGTCGATTTGTTGCATTCTGGGATGCACTGAGAAGCTTTCGCATTCACGTTACAAACACTACATGAACATATGCGTCCCAGACCACGTCCGAATGTCCACTTACGATCAGATCAGCGAGGACGCATGTTAAAGCCAGGTGTGAACAGGGCCTTGGTGAATCAGCTAAACGGTTTTTCTGTCTGTGGAACAGAGGCATGAAGGTGATTGAGAACAGGGCACTGAAGGATGAGGAGAAGATGGAGTTACAGGAGATCCAGCTGAAGGAGGCCAAGCACATTGCTGAGGAGGCCGACCGCAAATACGAGGAGGTGAGCAACATGCATTACACACCCGTCCCTGATCCCAGCTCGTACTGAACTGAAGAATGTACGCAATGTAGTGGTCATTGCTCTGTCACACTTGTGTGGATAAAATGTCACACCATCCAGATGGTGTATGGGTGGCTGATTCCAGCAATTGGAAGTGATTGATTGTGTGTGTATACAGGTGGCTCGTAAGCTGGTGATCGTTGAGGGAGAGCTGGAGCGCACTGAGGAGAGAGCCGAGCTCGCCGAGGCGTGAGTCATGCATCTTTAAACAGACAATCTCTCCTATGAGCTGCACTTTATTAGTACAGTGACTCTCTCCAGCTGTTAACGTGTGACAGAGAGCCTCAAGCCGTGTGTGTTTTCAATAAAGCTAGCTCATTTAGACATGAGGAAAATGCTTGCATTTGCATGACAAAAGGAATGCTTTATCCTAACCTGAATTCTGCTCTGTGTGTGTGTGTGTGTCCGTGTCCGTGTCCGTCATCTGACTATTCCCTCCCCTCCCTCATCCCTTTGTTTTTGTGCATGTTTGACCCTTGGTGCAACTTCCTTCGAACTAAACTAACAGTAAAAAGAAGCAGTTGGAGGAGGAGCTAAGGGTCCTGGACCAAACACTGAAGACTCTGCATGCTTCTGAGGACAAGGTAGAAGTGCTGTGTGTGTGTGTGTGTGTGTGTGTGTGTGTGTGTGTGTGTGTGTGTGTGTGTATACTCTGGAGATCCTCTGTTAGTGAGGGTCATCATTTTGTGTTTTGGGACGAATAGAGGGGGAGTTTAAAGTCTAGAAAAAGTCAACCAGGCTCTTTCCTCCAGCGATGGCCATCTTCGATCTCTGCTTGTGCTGTTCTGCGTACCTTTCAGACTGTTTCTTTCTCTTCCTCCTACTTTATCTTGGCTAACACTGTTGCAGCCAGCATTCTGTGTGCTGGATTGTTTAGACTGAGAATGTAGCCAGCTCCTCACAGCATGAACAAGCATGAACAAGTGCTTCTCGCATGTCAGTGCCACATTACCATTGTCACGCTGTGCATTTGCCAACGGCTCACACAGCTGAAGATCTGAATACACACGGTTTGAAACTTAGATGTAGGACCTTTGCCTTGCTCAATTACACCATGGTGAAAATGCACTTGTAGATTCCTCTCAAGTTTCTGGGAAATGTAAATACAGGCTTCACAATGTCACTTCACGTTGCTGCCTTTAAGGACTGTTCATCACCTGCAGCTCTTCTTACTGTCCACTTCTGAGCTTTGTTCTTCACTGACTTTGTATATGTTCTATTTCTTTTGCTTATTCTTCCCTTCATGCCCTTTTCTCCCTCTTTTTTCCCCCTATTTCTCTTCCTGCTTTTTCCCAAAAATCAAAAATGCCCGTCCTGCTTTCAGTAAATGCGCCGAGCTGGAGGAGGAGCTGAAAAATGTCACCAACAATCTAAAGAGTCTGGAGGCTCAGGCTGAGAAGGTAGGGAGTGTGTGCTGCATGAATCTTTTGGGGACCAGCGTGTGTGTATTTGTGTCTCGCGAGCCTTATTTTATGTTCTGTTATCCAGGTGGCAAACGCAAGGCTCGTAAGCCGTATATATCCCACTGCTTCATTTCTTTCAGCCTGCGCAAACCGCACAGCATTACCTGGAATTCACACCAGACATGTCGCATAAGCGCATAGCAGCCGTATATCCAATAGGCATCGCATGCCTTCAGTCCGGTTCACCTCTAAAACACCGCGTGTAATCATTAGAACGGAAACTAAAGCCCAGACATTGTCATACCCGGCTTTTATGTGTATAAACTCAACCATATTTGGCACAGATTTCTCTGCTATGTGTGATGGGGACCGTGGACATAGGGCCATCTGTACTTGCGATACAGTTTACTTAAAAAGAAAATAATAAAACAGTAAAACAGAATAAAAAATGTGACCCAAGACAGTGGGATGGTGAATAAACTGCTTGTTAGGGTTCATTCTGATTATCTGTAAGTATAATTATTGTTTAAAAAAAAAAAATCAGTGGATTCATGTTTTATGTCTCATGGAGGTCTTGTGTATTGGAGCACTGGTTAATATGGACATGTCTCTGTGACGCATATCTTAAAATGCTTTAGAAACACCCCCAACCCCAGATACCAAAACACACTGCCCGAAACCAAAAATGCAGCGACCTACAGAAATGATTGGGAAAAACAATATTAATGCATTGGAGAGAAGAGGGATTGAGGACATGCATGGTCTTAGTGAAGATAACACTAAATGATTGTTGGTGTTCTCTAACTAACTCATGACCATAACCAGATTAGTGAACAGATACACTTATAATAATAATATTATTATTATTATTATTATTATTATTAAGTTAAAAAGTGTAATTCCTTTTCCTGTAGTGCAGTGTTTCCCTTTCCTGATTCTGGTGGTGAAACTTAAAGAACGTCTCCATGTTGAGTGAAATCAGGTGTGTTTGAGTTGAAGCACTGAAATATAACTGCTGGATTGGGAAACACTGTCCCACTGTATAATAATATTAATAGCGTCTATATTTTGAAGAAACGTCCGACCTCCTCCCTTTTCCTTAGCCAATGAAATCCATTTCATTCTACAGCCAGGAACTGCTGCCCAGTCATGTGGACATAAAATGATAGGATGCCGTCACAAGTGGCCTTTTCCTGGTTATGCAGCTGTGTTTCATCATCCACACCGAAAGGCTGAACATATTTATTCACATTACATTGAGCTTTATGGGGCTGTAATCAAAAGGAGGGAAGGGAGCGCTCATCCTGAGTCGCTAATGAGTTTATCCAGAGCTCATCTGTCCTAGAAGTCAAAAGTGTAGCTCTGTTATGCATAGACAATAAAATCGCGGTGGGGTGTTCAGCAAAAATCCAGTATATTTTTACATCCCTTTTTAAAATATATTTAAATATTCCGCCTCACCAGAAATGCATGTAAATGCTCTTTAGCTATACGTCCTTATTGCGAGTTTTTTGTCTCTTAGTCTTGTTCTTTTGTTAAGCAAACTTAACAAAGCTCATGAAGCGAGCTCATAAAATCCAGGCTTATTTATGATGGCCTCACTTAAACTAGCCTTACCGAACACTCCAGGCTCAGTGTGTTCCCCTGATGAACGCCAGCTGCGACATGTTCCCACTAATTCAAGCGAAGATGTAGTAATCGAGGCTCAAGCACTTGCATGCCATGTTAAAGCAGGCCTGACAACAACAACGTGTCAGTTAAAGGCTCCACGTCGAGCTTATACACAATGAACTATTAAACTCCACAATACACAATTATGAAATAGTATTCGTTGAGTATTAATAAAGCCATGGAAAGAAAAGCCTAGCAGAAAATAGCCAACAGAATATATAAGAAATCATTAGAAGTCTCTAAAACACTTGCAGGCATTTCTAGGTATTTACACACTACTTTACTGAGTAGGCTAAGAACACAGGGGAAGTTATTTCTAATTAGTCCAAATAATTCAACAAGGCATTATATAACAAGTGTTACATTTTTCATTGACGTTATGGATTTAAGTGCAACATGAGCAGAGGAATAAACATGAGTAGGTCAATGATAATGATTTAAATGATCTCAGAATGGTAAGTGCAAACCTAGATGAATACTTAGCTGAAGGGAAAGTCACAGAAATGAACCGCATGACATATTTTAGCTAGTAATAATTATAATAAGGATACAAGTGAGTGAATTTCAACTTTCACATCATACGTTGCATTACTGCTTCCTCGGCTCTAAAGAAATGCAAAGAAGAGCCTAGAGCAATGCATATAAGGATATTTGTTTTCAGTATAGGTTCAAAGTGATTACTACAGTATTCTATAGCAGTTAAATCATTCACAATTATGATCACAAGATCGCCTCAGGAAATGCGAGAGGATCTTTCCCATCCCAAACTCATGTAGGCGTTGGTGGCGTGAACACTTTCCGCAGTACACACTCCCTCAACCGCTGGATTTTCACCAAACAGGCATGACATGGTTGCTCATGCAGTAACCTTCACTCTAGACCTCTGATCTTATTGTGATGGTTATCAACGAATGTCAAAAACCATGAACTACATTTGGCTGATTTAGATCGCTTTTATGTCTTCTTGTGGCTTAGTGGCATTTATATATTATCCATATCCAAAGAACAAAAATGGCTTATGAGCCTATATGTAAGGTAATTTTATTTATATATTCTTAATATATATATTTTTTAATAATTATATCCTAATATTTAAGCGTGTTGGGCTACACCATGCGTAACGTATGTGCCAGCAGTTTATTAGCCAGTGACGTGGCAAAACGTTCATGACTATGTGCATGGTTGTATTAGCTGAACACATTTGCCTAAAGCATATGTTGCCATAGTAACTGACTGGGAATTAAGGTTAGCTTTCTTCTTGGAACCCAAATTAATGCAAATTAGCCAGGTTTGTTTATAAAAAAAGAAAGAAAGTCTGGCTTATTGAGCTCAGTTAATAGTTATACCCCCTGCTCCTCAGACAAAAATGGCTTCTTGATTAATTCAAAGAATTATCTTGAGCAAAGGCAAAAGAAGGGGAAAAATCGTGTTTGATTTCAAGTGCAGCCATAAAGTCATCCTACACGAGATCATTCTCCATGTGCCGTGTTGGGAAGAGATACTGACTGGAAAAATTATTGTGGATAAATTTAATTTTTTTATTTATTTATTTTTTAATGTCAGAGTTACAAAGAGTTGCCCAGAGTACAATCTCTTCATAGTAGAAGGATTATTAACTGTGCCACATGTAGTAGGACAATAGTAGTGAACGAAAAAAAAAAAAAAAAAAAAAAGAATTACAATAAAGCACATTTTTGGATTTTTTTTTTTTTTTTGACACACGGGTGCGATACACACGATTGGTCATAAACAAGAGTCGGATGTTGCATGGTGGGAATGTGCATGGGTTACATAGTGTTGGATGTGAAATAGATTATAGCTTATTTAAAAATCCACCTTGATTAACATGGAAATGTATTGCAAACCGTGCAAGAGCAGTGAAGTTACTGCTTCTGCATAAAATGAACTGACGTCATTGCATGTGATTGTGTATCTAATGAGGTTAATTAAAATCTTGTTTGATGTTACAGCTAGGATGCTACTGTACATACCACTTAAAGGCTAATATGTAAGGAATAACACACGACAGACCGTGCTGTTAAAAGAAATTAATGCACGCCGGGGTGGTGTGATACGGCACGACGTGCAGAGGAGTGCCACTAGCCCCCTGAAAGGTGCCTGCAGTGTGTTATTCTGCGTACATTGTTACGACTGGAAAATCGCTATAATTTGTCCAATTTGAGAATTCAGCTGCAGTGTAGTATAAAGATATTTATCAGTATGTGGGTAAAGTTACACAGAACTTCTTATGCCCTCTTGTTGTTAACATATTCACAAATGGAGAAAACGTAAGGGTACGCATTTACGTTAGTACCTGCGTAGTGCAAAGTCACCAGTGTGTACAACAATAATGAGTCACTCGGCAAGGACGTGTGTTCTGTACAGGCTCGATGTTCGGTGTTTGTGGCTGTTCTTCTGCTTCGTACCTGCTGTGTTGTTGCTGTTACAGCCACATTCCTACGCACATGTCCTGATCTGTTTTAAAGTTCTGGCAGTGCAGAAAGGTTAAGAACAAAACGCCCACTTTTTCCTCCTCAACATTCCCCCTGCCTCAAGGGGACTTTTGTTTTAGAGTTCAAGTTTCCGAGCAGGGACGCGTGTTACCGTGTCTGTGTCAGTGTGAGCAACTCGACAGCACATAAAGTACTTTAAGTGAAACAGATCCTGAAGCTAATAATTATATTGTTGTTTGGAAGACATGATATGGCTTTTCCTTTTTGTTCATGCACACTTTTCTTCCTTCCTACATGTTTACAGTATTCCCAGAAGGAAGACAAATATGAGGAGGAGATCAAGATCCTGACTGATAAGCTGAAAGAGGTGAGCTGAGACTCTAGTTCTCGAAAATGCGCTTAACTTTTGGTGAGGTCACACTGACCGTGACCTCGCACCGTTTTTTGATCAATGCTGGAAGTAATCCAGTAAACCAACTGCGTGTGTTTTTGTCAGGCTGAGACTCGTGCCGAGTTTGCTGAGAGATCCGTAGCCAAGCTGGAGAAGACCATCGATGACCTGGAAGGTAAGATATTCTGCTGTAAAGCTCATTTCTGGTCCCTAGTCTTAATTTACAGACTCTCATTCTCCCCATTCACTTTGTGTTCTTCTGTTCTTCACTTTGTGTTCCCTGTCTTGAAGGACATAATTGTAACGCCTTATCTCAATTCTTCCTTCTGTTCTGATTTTGCCTTTACTACCATACTTGGTGCTAAACTTTTTCTGTTCCTTTCTTATTTTTCGTGCAAACAGATGAGCTCTATGCTCAGAAACTCAAGTACAAGGCCATTAGCGAAGAGCTGGATCACGCCCTCAACGACATGACCTCTATGTAATTACTTGGCCTGTATTTTGTGTGTGTTTTGTGTGTACACACAAATGCTCGATGTTTCAGTTGCTTATGCACCACGGTAGTGCCTGAGCCTCAGCGCCAGATCGAGTTATAATGAGTTTTTGCATTATTTACTAGTGGCTGCAGAATTGCAGTGTGTTTTGGGTTTTGGTTTATATTGGCACTGCAAGTGTAATGTTAGTATGATTGGTGCACTGCCTGTGTGTGTGTGTGTGTGTGGTGTTTAAGAGCTGCTAACACGCTGTTTATGGTTAAAGAAGCCACTGCATGGAGTTATTTGGCTGTGTGACACCTGAAAAGATCACTGAAGGCAAAAATGCCATAATCAGAACTATTTAAGCAATAAAACATGACAAGTCGTGCAGTTATGTGAAAATAATCGACCACGTGGTGGTGTGATGCTTTACCACCCCGAATGGCGATTATTTTTCCACTAACAGCATGTCCTGAAGTGTTTTATTTCTCTTATACCACAGCAATTAGTCTATGATTACAATTCTTTATTAATAAAAAGACATCAGACTTTTTATCCACATATGATTACAATTAGTGTTCATGAAACAAGTTATGTCTTGCGTAATACCTTCTTCAAGTTGTTTCCTCCATAGCTTCTATTTTGAAGTTAATAAGACACAAAATGCAGCGCGTCATATTAAGGAGAAATCACAAAGACTTTCTCGTGTCACAAAACTTAGTTACAGCTTTACTTCTGACTGCTACAAAGCGCTGGCACTGGTGAGTCTTTCCAAAAACACGTCACCGAAAACGTCACCGTATCAAAGATAGCACGCGTTTTGTACGCCCCCGTATAGGATGATACTATAGAAACGCCGATGTATTATAACAAGCAAATTAATATCAACCTTGCAGCCAGAACTGCTGTTTTGAAGATTAATTAACACCTAGTGACCAGTCAGCATGGAGTGTTGATCAGCGCTGTGGTATAACCTGTATTAACTTCTGCTTAACTGGAATGCTACTCTGCATTTACATTGTGATTATGCACTCACCCAGTTCCTAAAGTTCCTATTGTGTGGTGTTAAATGACGTGTGTGGAAAACGGCGAATCTGGTTTGAACGGCATTCCTTGTTGACTTTAGACAAAAGAGAAGCATTTCATCTGTAGCGAGATGTTGATCATCCCTGTTTGTTTGCAGATGATAAGTTTCTGGACTTTACTCTGACTGGCTTTCTTCGAGAAACCCTGCTCGGTCCTCTCAGCCTTGTCTCCATCCTGACCGCTCGCACTCGTGTCTCCTTCATCCTCCTGTTTTCTCTCTGTATCTTCAGGTTTATGTACCTCTGTCCTTACCTGCTTTCTGTTTTGTCGATATTTATGATGCCTTTGTATTCTCTGTCTTCTCTTTTCCCACTGTATTATAATTATAACAGGCATTGATGAAAGTTCTTGGACTTGTTTTGTCATTCATCGGTGCTATAATCTCTCTTCTGTCCTCCTGTTCTTTGTCTTCTGGCTGTATTTTGACTTTCTCTGTACATGCGAAATGAAGGGAGGGGTGAAAGAAATGTTTGTTGTGTTTTAAATGTTTGTGTCTCACTTTTTTTTGGTGGCAATAATTTAAGAGCAATTTTTCCATATGCACATCACCATCATCATATTCTTATTGTCCTATGTGACTTGAACTGGAGTGAGTTACACTTCATTATGTAGGAATAAAACATGATGGGTTGTCCTGCTGTAGGAAAATAATCAACAGTGTGGTGGTGTGATGGCCTGAGATGAAGCAAAAGTTGATTGATTTCCAGTAATATCATGTCCTAAACTGTGTCTTATTCCTCTTATACCACAGCAATTTGCCAATTTTAAATTTAGTAATGAACGCCATGTTGTGTCTGTTAACTGTTACTATAGAAATGATAAAACATAGAACAAGTGCGTTAACAGAAGCCTGTGATTTGAGTCGGAGTTGAAACTACACTGTTATGGAACTGGACACCTTCTGACCTTCTGAGTCAGTATCAAGAACAAAAATTGGACAAAAAAATGCTAGAGCAGACTAATGAGGTTTATCTGTTTTGGGAAAACAAAAACATTAAGGAGTAAGGAATGTGTTTAAATTATATTATTTATATCTGGTTACTTTCTTGCTGCTTAAAATATCTAGTGCAGGTAGCTACATTGACAAAAGGCTTCTATGTAAATGGAGTGAAATAGCTACTGAGTATTTGTACAGGGACACACCACACAAAGGTAGAAAATTAAAATAAAAATTACTTGGTCTTTCATAGGTCAATCACTGCATAAATATTAAAACCATGAATTTTTTTTCCCCTCAAATTGCAAATTAGTGCCTTGAGTAAACAGGTTAATTTTGCCTTTATTCCATTTGGACTTTATAGGAGGGAGGGTCTAATAGATCATAAATAACTTCGCCCTATGCCTCAGCGTACACACAGGGTGGCATTGATTACACAGGTTTCCAAATTTTTCCCCCCACCCTGTTCTCATCCTCTTCTCCCACATGTTTCAAAAGCTGCACACTAGTAGAAAACCCGGTAAAGGCCAATTTGTACTTGCCGTTAAACACGCGTACGCAAGATGGCCGCCACACACATCCTGCGGTCGTTTGGCACGTCGCTTGTGCACGTCCTCAGAAATCAATGTGACGTGTCCGTGTGGTGCGATACCAACGCAAATAGTGGAGGCAGCACCATGTGACATTGTACACAGGTGAATAAACAAACTAACCTCTCAAATCGCATACTTGTGTACTACTCTAAACCCTTATTGAGTAACACTAATGATTTTCCTCTTACAGTTAGTGTTTAAATTTTAAAAACCTCTTAATCCTCCCGTAAGATCTGTTTTGAGTGACGTTCTTCTGCATTTTCTAGATTAGTAAATATTTTTGAATGTACGGAAAAGGTTTTTGATTTGAGATGCAGATCATGACGACAGTCACGCCGACGGCAGAAGGTCTTAAAGAGAAACGGAACTCGTCAGTGTGTTTAAACTTGCTGTCCTTGAAATGGCTATATCAACTTCTCTTCTTTTGAAGACCTTC